>NW_007379804.1:31910-65994 GCF_000475195.1 Diaphorina citri
ACGAAAAGGGCCGACCCTGTCTGTACACGGGAAAAGGCGAAGAAAAAGAAGGAGGTAAAAGAGATCCTGGGGCTGATTGAGAGGCTGACGACAAACGCCGACCCCGTCTGAACACAGGAAAAGGCAAAAAAATAAAAATAAAAATAAGATGTTTTACCACTATGGCCGTATTTAGGGGGACTCCGAAAGTTTGGACTTTAGTGATCATTTTGCCCCGAATTTTTTGCTCACAAGTGCATTAGATCTATTTTGTTCTCTTATTTCTCTCAATTAATTTGTGTCAAAGTAGAGCTTTTGTCTTAAAATAATGTAATATCACAGCATTACTAAGTGCCCTTCTTTGCAATCAATTTCCCTATTTCAATAATCTTTTTACTCTCGTAATGCCGCCATTGGTCGCTACTCGATTAAAGAGTCTGAATTCACCCCGAACTCTACGCACAGAGTTGAAAAAACTTCGACCCCGCCGGGAATCGAACTCGGGACCTCCGACGTGCAAGCCTAGTGTGATACCCACTCGGCCACGGAGGTTGCTGATTTTTTGTTGTCTTATTTGTACAGATTCAAACACTCGGAGTCGCTATGAGAGTGTTAGTAGTGAGGATCTAGGGAGCACGGGGGCCCCTGCACACAGAACCACAAGTATCCGCGCTGAAGATTTGGACATAGGTCCTCCCTCACACTCAACTTCGTCCGGCGTTCCACATCGCTACTTCTATTTCTATCAAGGTAAATATGGACCTTTTTTTAAGGGGTTTATGGGGGGGATTTAAGGGGATAGAGGCAAGGTCTTATCATCCCAAAATCAAAGAGAGAGGGAAGACCGGATAGGAGAAAGCCAGCCGTTCCGAGAACGAACATTATCCGTTCAGGATAAAATGCGCCCCGGGCGGAAATCGAACCCGCGACCCTAGCGCTTACAAGGAAGATGCGCTATCAACCAAGCTAACTAGGCTGGCAGTTTAACCTCTGGCTTTTGCACTAACGCTGATGTATGAAAACCGTCCAAAAATCTGCCTGTCTATGTGTCGATGTAGGTGTTTGTTCCGTGATAAATCACGAACGATTGGTGTCATTTCTATGAAATTTGACCAAGAATTTCAATATTTCTGCTTTCCGTGAAAGCTTTGTGCTCGCCGCCTCTGTTCAGCTTTCCATAGCATTAAATAACAGGAAACACTATGTCATATTTAATATATAGGTACTTATGAAAAACATAATATAGGACTTGTTTTATATACCCTATCACGCGACATGGAATTATTTACCTTTCTGTAGGTACCTATATTCAGTACCTATAAGTATATGTACTGGTAGCCTACTTACACACTTACAGTGATATCAAGAAGCTACATAATATTGCCGGCGTGCATCATATACTCGGAGTGAACCACTTCAGGCGCGGCATATTTCCACAGACGCGTCAACATGTTGGCGCGGTTCACCGCGACGTCGGCCTCGACGCGAAACCGTTCCTGGAACAGAAAGGGGATTTGATTAGGTTTTGAATAGCGAAGGTTGAGTGCGACGGGCATCCACTCGGAAAATTTTGTTTAGCTGAAACCAGTCGGTCTCGAAGCGATCACTCTAAAGCTGATTAAGAGGCCGACGACAAACGCCGACCCCATCTGAACATGGGAAAAGGCGAAGAAGACGAAGAAGAATGTTTACCTACCACCAGTCGCTATGCGCATTTATGTATATGTCATAACTACTCATTTTCCTCATGAGGCTGAGTGGGCCCCGTAACGGCCAGTCACGGAATCAATAATTTGCATGATTAAAATTTTTTTGACCCCGCCGGGAATCGAACCCGGGTCTCCCGCGTGCAAGGCGAGCGCAGTGACCACTACCATGGGAGCTTTTTTTTTATCTCTCTTTGTTTCCAGTCGTAATCATATTTCATTATTATTTTCCAGGGTATATTTTCAAAGTTCTCTTTTCTTCGTATTTTTCTTTTCAATATCTTTTAATTCATTAGGTAGTTGATTTAAGAATTTAGAAACTTGGTATTTTATTGTTGTTTTCAGGAGAATTTTGGAACTTGGTTTTTTACTTAATATAAATGTTTTTAGGAGAATTTAGTAACTTGGGTATTTTATTGTTGTTTGTAGGAGTTGCGGCATAGACTACGGTATTTGCAACATTTACCGGTCACCTGTCAGTTTGAAGTGGCGGAGATAGCCCTCGCGCCGCCCCTCATATCTGATGATACTGTGGAGAGATTCCGAGGTAAGACTATAGAATAGCTTAAACTACTTTCTGTTCGAAAATGAGGAAAATGTCCCGATAGTCAATTCCCAGCATTTGATGCCGCCAACCAACCAACTTTCTGTTCAAAAAAGTTTAGTAATAGAAAGCAAAAATGGTCTCCATAGGTACGAAAACCTTTCAACAAATCAGAAGGCACCTTTCTTTACTCGTACAGTGTGACCAGGTTAATTTCTGGAAATTTCTAAAGGTCTTTGAAAAGGAAGATTTGATGATGTATTTAGTAGCACTTGGTATGCCAAGGTTTGGTTTGGTAGGACAGATTTGGTAACACTGTACACAAGTTGACACTAGTTCCTCATATCTGATGATACTGTGGAGAGATTCAGAGGTATTCCTATCCTTGCTTGGTTAGACTGCGGGGGGTAAAGGGACTTCTCAGTCCTATCCCAGCAGGATAAACAGGGTAGGTACATATACCTATGTTATTTTTTTACACGCTAAGCAGCAGGGCCATGTGTGAAACAGGGTATATATTCTACTCTGTGTGATTTATATAAAAAAAAGGCCTTATAACATGTACCTTGTATTGTTTCCTCAGATCAGCTGGCGTCCAGGGAGCGGCGTAGGTTGAAGCGAGCGCGTGAGGATAAGCGCCGGTCTGCCCGTATAGAGGAAGCAGAGTATGTACAGATGCATTGGTTTTCGATGTTAAGAATATTAAGTTTCCATAATTTGGCCCTGTTCCGGAAAATTTCTTTCATTATTATTCACACGATTTGTTCCTGGTTGAATAGCTGGGATAGGTGATCCAAATACAGAACTAGTGTCAGAGAATGTGCTCAGATTTATCCTTTGAGTCAACCTGTAGTATCCATGAGAGTGATTAAGTGCAGAGAGGTTGAGAATGGTTGGACTGGATCTGAACATGGGAGTCTCCAAGTTATTAGGTATCCGATTCATTACTGAATGAGATGAGTGAATTGGTGTACGAATCATATCAAATGGTTGAGAAGGAGTCATCAATGAAGATTCAATCACAACAGGATCACGTGGATATGAGGTACTAGGGTACGAGTTAACAGCTGGAACAATTGACAGTTGACTAGATTCACGGGATTTTGTACATTGAACGGGATTAGATACACGGGATTTTGTACACAAGACACAAGATTTTGAACAGGAGATGATGTTTTTTATCTTGTTACATATTTTATCTTTACCAAATCTATTCAGATGTAAATTATCTCGAGAATAATCTTTATACTTTAGTATTTTGTTGGTATCAATGTAAAACAAGTTCCTTATTTTAGATTTGACATAGGATTTGATTTTAGTGTTCAATTTGGCAATATGAAAATTAATTTTTTTCTTGTCATATCTCAGTGGGATACTTATAAGACAGAACTGTTTACAATGGCCAAATTTCTGGATGAGAATGTCAAGACCATCTCGGATTATGTCCCATGTTGTGGAGCAAACATCATTTGTACCACAAAAGATTACAACTGAGTCCAATTCTTTCGAGTTTACCAGGGCTGGAGATGAAACTTGAGTTTGGGCGACTTCATGAAAACCAGCGCCGGGCTGAAAAAATGACTCCAGATCACAATGAGAGGATAACTTGTCTGAAAGTTTCTGTCTAATTCCCCTTACATGGCTGTCACCAATTATGTAACAAGAGGTTATGTGTTGATGTAGTGAAATATGAGTGCTTGAATCATTAGACGTGTTAATGGTATTATTAAGATCTTTTTGAGCAAGCAAAAGTTCTAGTTCATTGACTCTCTTAGTCAACTTATCAATTTCCGAGTCTTGTTGACATATTTTGTTGATAAATCCATCACGCATATATGCCCAGTTCACACCATCTATATCAGTCTGTACATAGGTATTCACATAGCATGAATCAGTCTGAGTGTGAATATCATGTTTATGCATTGATGTATCATGACTAGAATTATTATTTACTGTCATACTACTATTGTTTAAATCAATGACCTGTCCGGTTGGTTTTGATGAGCATTGAATTGAGTTAGATTTTATTTCTTTATCACATATGAAGGCGGCAGATGAACGGGGTTGTGTAGTACTACTAGTTTTAAGTGGGCTATCTTTATTATTACTAGATAGAACATTCTGACTGTTCTTATTTAGAGATAACTTAGCTTTTTGATTTTGAGATTTAGACTTTACTGAATTTTGTTTTTGGGATGATTTTGTATTTTTTGTATTTTGATCAGTAGTGGATTTTGTCTTTTGATTTGAAACTGATTTATTTTTCGATTGTTTTTGATTGCTATCAGTTTTAGATTTATTGTTATTATAAATTGTTATTAAATTACAATTATTAAATTGTTATTAAATTATTTGTTATTAAATTGTTATTAAATTATTAAATTAGATTTATTGTTATTAAATTACACCGAAAACCGCCAAAAAGCGGTAAAATGCCGCCAACCGTTGCACCCATCTTAACCAAAAGTTTCGTGTCGCATCCTTGTCACATTTGAAAGATACATACCAAATTTCAAGTCTCTAGCTCTTACCGTTTCGAAATATTTTGTTTACAGACAGACACACACACGAACCAATGGCTGAAACTTTGGATTTAGGCTCTAGGAACCTCAAAATGTGTTTTGGCACTAAAAACTGACCATCGAAAATTTGATCCGATTACATTACTTTCCTTCCTATAGGATAAGGAAAGTAAAAAGAGGCAAAGCACTTGTTGCACTGCTGCTTTTATTTCGTACTGATGAAAATCAACTGGTACTTGGGACTTTATTACCACTGGGTTAACCATGTCCCCTATTCTATTATCCCTATGAGATCTATTCTAGCAATCTCTCCGTGACCGAGTGGGTATCACACTAGGCTTACACTCTGCAGGTCCCTGGTTCGATTCCCGGCCGGTCGAACTTCATATTTTGAGTCCATGTTTACATGACTGCATGGCAAATTATGTTACCACTGGCCTAACCATGCTATAATATTATCCTATGTTTTCTGCAGAGGTTACGAGCTGGTTCCAGTCTGAACGCGGAGGACAACGCTGTATTCTGGCCGAGTGTAGGCGAGAGACATCGTACTGTGAGTGAAGAAACTGACATGCCACTACTATCATCTCCACCTAACTCTGCGTACAAACTGAGCCTCGCTCAGATGTTGGGTAGTAATACACCTGGAATACATATTGAAGGTGAGTGTAATTACCTGCCGACCCTATCATCTCCACCTAACTCTGCGTATAAACTGAGCCACGTTTTGAGGTCCCTAGAGCCTAAAGCCAAAGTTTCAGCCATTGGTCCGTGTGTGTGTCTGTCTGTAAACAAAATATCTCGAGAACGGTAAGAGCTAGAGACTTGAAATTTGGTATGTATCTTTCAAATGTGACAAGGATGCGACACGAAACTTTTGGTTAAGACCGGTGCAACGCTTGGCGGCATTTTACCGCTTTTTGGCGGTTTTCGGTGTAATTTAACAATATCTCGGGAACGGTATAAGCTAAAGACTTGAAATTTGGTATGTAGTTCACAAATGTGACAAAGATGCAACACAAAACGTTTGGTTTAGATGGTTGCTGCCCTTGGCGGTATTTTGACCGCTTTTGGACAGATTTCGACCGATTTTGGCGGTTTTCACTGTTTTCAGCTAAAGCGGCAAAACGGTTAGAGATATTGTAAAAGTTAGAGAAAAAGAACACTCAAATAAGCATCATTCAATAGGATAAGGAAAGTCGTGTGATGTTCACACCAGATTTTTAACATACATTTACTCACCTTAATAGGGGAAGCCTCGTCGCCTGGATCCACCTCCTTCGCCTGTCCCTTCATCATGTACTCTCGGATTTTCTCCTTGATCAGTGACGTCACACAAATGTCGTTATTCGACAGCGGAATGATCGTGGTCGTCTTCGGGAGAATCGGCCGAAGTTCGGACATGATCGGTTAACCTCGGGAAATGTTTCACGCATGCGCCGTGAATGATCAGCGAGGGAAAGGGACTCTGGTGGCGATATGAGACCGGAAAGTTTGAGGGGTCCGTTGTTGGGCGCACCGTTTTCGGCTTATAAGGTCAAGAATACCTAATTCGACTGTACCGAGTAGTGAGGGGGATGAAAAGTCCAAGGGTGGAGTTTTAAGGCGCTTTGCCTTGGTGGCCAAATCAAGAACGACTTGTTGTGAAGGTCCCAGCCATTCACGATCAGTTTCAACTGACAGTTTGAACTCGTGAATGGCGGTGAACTGACAGTTCAATTGAACTGATGGTCTAAACTGAGGATTATAAAAATTTTATATTTTTAACTGAAGATACTTGAACTGACAGTTAAAACTGATCGTGAATGGCTGGCCCTATAGGATAAGGAGAGTAAAAAAATATTAAAGGAATACTGTTTGTTAGAGGGTACTCTAACAATAGAGGTTTTATCGTGCTGAAATCAAAGAGAGAAGAAGGATAGGATAGGAAAAAGCCAGCCGTTCCGAGAACGAACCTATTCTGTTTATGACCTGGAAAATCCGGAAAAGTCATGGAATCTGAAAATCGGCCAAAAAATTAAAAATAATCCAAGTGAATATCAAGTTTTTCCGAAAAACGGCCTGCAGCGCATTCCCCCTCATATTCCTTGACATTGTGCATATTGCATATTTTGTTTAAATGAAGGGGTAATCTTACTGATTTTCAAGTACCTCTGCCCCCTAATTTAACCAATGAGATTGCTTAATCCTAGAGTTAAACCGAGTTTTAAACTCTGTGGCCTCTCGGACATTACCTGTTGGAATACATACCTATCTCAGATTATCTCTAGGTACTTTATTAATATTAGATTAAGTTTATTGAATATAGGGTTTATACTTTATTTTTATTTCGATGTTCTTATTGTTTATTTGTTTCATATTTTTATAATTTATTTTTTACACTCATGAGTGTATATTTATTTTATTTCTTACAAATAAATTAAGGCTAGAGGATAAGACGAAAAATGGTGTTTTTCTTTATTTTCTCTAGAGAAAAAATTATAAAAAAATATTGATTAAAATATTAAAACAACAGAAAAATTATTAAAAAAATATTAAAATATTGACAACGCAAAGGTCTTGTTTTGCCGAAATGGAAGAAGGAAGACAGGATAGGAGAAAGCCAGACGTTTCGAGAACGAACATTATCCCATCAGCATAAAATCCGCCCCGTGCGGGAATCGCACCCGTGACCTAGCGCTTACTCATCAAATGGGCGAGAAGAGACGATACTCAGTTCTCACTTACATGCTGGGTCAACACGAGAATATAGAAAGTACCTATACCTACCTACCCTGTTGAAATATTTGCAATCGGAATTTATTTAATTTAATTTAATTTCAATTTCAATTTTATTTTATTGTGATTGTTACAACATTATACACAATTTACAATTTTACAATATTACATTTAGGTTTTCTAAAAATATTTATGTAAAAAAAAGATATAGGAATATTTATGAGTATAAAGAAAGAAATCACAAAGTAGACAGACAGTATCACAGTAGGAAATATCACAAGAGGTTATATATAGGTATCACAGCCATCCAGATCCAAAATGACTTCGAAAGCAAACACCAGAGAAAGAAGGAGCAATATGAGTGTTTATGCTAGTTTAGATTTTCTATGTTTTTGACAGCCCTGGTGAAGCTCGCAAGAGTCAGAGATAGATCCAGGTGACTATGATATTGGTTGTAAAGTTTCATCATTTGAAGTAGTGGTGAAATCAGAGAGAAAGAATCAATAGGTATGTGAAAGAGATCAGCATTACCGAGAGCCCTGGTGCGATTAGATGGAACTAAATTTGGTATGTAGTTCACAAATGTGACAAAGGTGCAACACAAAACGTTTGGTTAAAATAGGTGCTGTGGTTGGCGGTATTTTGACCACTTTTTGGCGGTTTTCAGCTATACTGACTAAACGGTTAGAGATATTGTAAATGTTACAGCAGAACACCCAAATAAGCACCATTCAATAGGATGAAAGTCGTGTGATGGTCACACCAGATTTTTTTTCTTCTTTTAATAAACCCATGGATGTCGACTTATATGTTCACAGGCGAGCAGCATAGAGGTACAGCAACAGGTAGCATTCAGAATAGCGGCAGCAATACTAATAATAATAATAGCAAGAAGAAGAAACGGAAGCAGCAAACACTTCTGTTTGCCACGGGAGGAAACAGAGCGCGCGAATAAATCATTTTAGCAAGAAGAAGAAACGGAAGCAGCAAACACTTCTGTTTGCCACGGGAGGAAACAGAGCGCGCGAATAAATCATTTTAAATTCAAATGGTAACAACTAATTTTACTTATATAAGCACGTGGAAGTATTGTCTTAAAATAATGTATTTTTAAAAGTATTCTCTTAAAATACGTTTAAAAATGCATTACTTTCCTTCTTATAGGATAAGGAGAGTAAAAAAATATTAAAGGAATACTGTTTGTTAGAGGGTACTCTAACAATAGAGGTTTTATCGTGCTGAAATCAAACAATTTTCCTAGCCAGGATTATCAGACATACTAAGGCGAGTATGGAACTGGGAAGGTACATAGGTAGGTAGGTAGGTACCTACTTCTACTTGTCTATGCCAATCCATGAAGAAGCATGGATGATGGAAATTAGTACCCTACACGCCCTACACTCGAATTTAGACCACACTACGCCACTGGAGGAGGAGAAGAAGAAGAAGGCGAAGAAGAAGAAGAAGGCGAAGAAGAAGAAGAAGAAGAAGGCGAAGAAGAAGAAGAAGAAGGCGAAGAAGAAGAAGGCGAAGAGGAAGAAGGCGAAGAAGAAGAAGGCGAAGAAGAAGAAGAAGAAGAAGGCGAAGAAGAAGAAGAAAAATTACAGCTGTAGTCCGGCTGACCACCGCTAAATACAGACTTAAAATGAGAGGCGAAAGCATCAGCAATTATACGTGAATTTGATGTCACATTGTTATTTATTATAAAACAGTTTTGCTGTCTATGAGATTTCTTTTGATTTGTAAATTGCCAGAACTCACGGGGGTTGGTTTTGGAGTTTTTTGCCATTTGCTTTACATGATTTTGATAATCTGTTTTTAATTGAATTTTCAGCTGTTGAGAGAGTTGTTTTATATTATGGCAATGTGAAACATAATTTGAAAAGAATCTGCGAGAGATTTGACGCTTTCGCCTTCCATACAGCTTTCTAGCCTCGCGAGACCACCAAATGGGTATTTTTTTCTTTTTATTAGATAGAATTTTCATTTTAGGGACATGTTTGTCAAAGGACTCATAGAATACTTTATATATGTAAAAAAGTGCATCGTTCGGATCAATTATATCATAGAGAGGGAACCAGTCATGGGATCGGATCTCACTATAAAGAAGAATCAGATTAGCTTTGTTAAAGTTGTAGCGTGTAGTAAGATTAGGGATTGAAGTGTCACAGGCTGATGGGACTGGACATGAATTAGAAAGTTCTAGGCAGATTTCTATAGGAGGATGATGATTGTCTTCTTTTGACAGTTTGGTGGTTCGCGAAACATGAAAACTAGCAGGATATGGCAAATTTATCGGAATTATGAGTGCAAATTTTCCGTCGATGGTGAGAATCGAACTCGGGACTTTCTGAATGAGAAGCGATCGCGGTACACGGTTCCCCTTTTATCATATTAAAAAAAAAAAATACGCTCAAATCATTAGTAAAAAAATACGCCTTGCGTACGTGCTCGAAAACGTATTCCAAAGAGAAATGCGTTATCTACGCAGTCTACGCTTATACGAGAGGCGCGAGATTCAAAATTTGAACAAATTTACAAATAGCACTTTTGCGTTTTAGATTTAAATTTTTGCAAAACTGCATTTTTTTCTTAAATTATTGGAGTGATAAACTATTATTGCAACGTGTCTATTACATATTATTGAAAACTGGACGTTCTACCTCTGTAAGTACCTGATAATCACCTAGACCTAGAACAACGGAGATTACTGAACCAGAAGTGGTCGGAATTGAGTGATAACCTTTTTTTACATTGTAGCACATTGCAATCAGTGACTTTCTGAATGAGAAGCGATCGCGGTACACGATTCCCCTTTTATCATAAAAAAATACGCTCAAATCATTCGTAAAAAAATACGCCTTGCGTACATGCTCGAAAACGAATTCCAAAGAGAAATGCGTTATCTACACATACGAGAGGCGGGATATTCAAAATTTGAACAAATTTACAAATAGCACTTTTGCGTTTCAGATTTTTAAATTTGTATTCTTTGCAAAACTGCATTTTTTTCTCAAATTATTGGAGTGATAAACAATTATTGCAACGTGTCTATTACATATTATTGAAAACTGGACGTTCTACCTCTGTAAGTACCTGATAATCACCTAGAACAACGGAGATTACTGAACCAGAAGTGGTCGGAATTGAGTGATAACCTTTTTTTACATTGTAGCACATTGCAATCAGTGACCATTGCATTTATCTCGAGCTAACACAAAATACCGATTTCGAGCCTGTCAAACTTACGTGAGTACAGATCTCTTTGTTAAATGGGTAGTTATGAAGCTGCTCTTTAGGATCGTTCATGTCTTTTTTTTAACAAGACATTTGGTCCACCTGTGTAAAGGGTTGTCATTTTTTCCAACATTGAGTAAAAGTGAGATACCTTGGGCTCTTGTTCAAAATGTCATGAGTTTGAGTATTAAAATCTTAATTAAATTCCAGCTGAACTCCATACTCAAAAAGCCCACTTTGAGACTTAGGTGTATGGGCAAACAGCCCTAAGTTGGGTTAAACTTTTATGAATATACAAAATATGTATCTTATTAGGGCTACGTTCTATTCTATTAATAAATCTGCAATTCAGAGTCCTCCCTTATTTGAATCCACTATGAAGTAAATTTCATGGTTTCTGAAATAATAATTGCATAGGTGCTGAAAATGATTATCTTTGTTTTCAGGACATTCAAATCATGTCTGACGACAAGGAACTGAAGGGTGGTCATGCACCAGCCGTCAAGGCAGGTGGCATGAGAATCACTCAGCACAAAGATCCACATAACAAATCCAGCACCACATCTGACGAACCAACCAATCAGGCACTGAAAGTGTCGACAAGTCCCCCCAAGACAACCGCCATTGCTGGTGCACCAATCCGAGGCAATGCGGATTACCCACCCGAGGCCGTACAAAGTTTCCATGAGAAACCTGTACCAAGTGTGGAGAAGTCTCATCACAATAAACCCAATATGATTCAACAGCCAAGAAAGTAGACTGTGACACCAACCCAATCTGATTTTTTTTCTTCTTTCATTTCCCCTTTTTATTAGCATTTTTTTTTTTTTTTACAATCATTTTTTTGTTTTCCATTTCTGTTACCTCATTTTTTTCTACTAAAGCATTTTGTTTTCCTTTTTTTTATGTTTAAAAAATTCCACTTGAAAAGCCAAAACATTCTTCAAATCTATTTGCTGCATTTAGAGTTCCAAGGGGAACTTCCAATGGACTTTTTTTGTTATTTTTAAGAAATGTATTTTTTATATTTTGATACCTAAGTAAGTTTAAGTTGTACTTAATATAAGGTAACTTACAATGACTTCTTTGTTTTATTTCATAGTCATCTTACATCTTTCAGATCTCTACCTAGGTACTGATTAGGTTTAGGTACGCTAAGAGCCCATTCCCACTTGTCAATCAGGAAAAGATTGTGTCGTGTGTAGTTAAGTTAGAACACTCTCAATTAAATTACATTGCCAGCATAGTTAGTATGGTTGGTAGTACGTTTGCACGCGCTAGGCCGCGGGTTCGATACCCGCCCGGGGCGGATTTTATCCTGAACGGGGATAATGTTCGTTCTCTGAAAGGCTGGCTTTCTCCTATCTTGTCTCCCTTTTCTCTTCGATTTCGGGACGACAAGACCTTTGTTGTTACAGTTCTCTCTAACAAAACCTCTAGAGAGGGAGAAAGGAAAAAAAAATAATAAAATATTTGTTTTATAAAAGAATAATTTTTATTATCAAAAACAATAAAGATATAAAAACTCAAAAATAGTATAAAAATAATACAGTAAGAAGTAAGAATGGAAACAAAATAATGTGAAACTAAGACAACAGTTGAGGAGCATTATAAGCTTCTGTATCGAATCTGATAATGAACATATTACCATCCTGATCCCCTCGTGCTCTCTTATCTTCCTTGAACGGATTCCTGTCTGTTTGTAACAAGTGGATGCTCTTCAGTGTCAGGTTCGCGCAGTGGTAGTTTGGTTTCACGGTTGTCTTGTGTTTCTCCAACCTCTTGCTAATGATACCCAGTACATACTGAGCAAGGCGTAGTGCCTTAGGGTCCTCCCGAGACAGGTTGATCAGTTCAGTACATGTGCAGTAGTGTTTAGATATGTTCATCTCTGCGCAGGATCGGTGCACGCTGATTGGTTCCAGTAAGGATCTACTGTTGTTACAGGAGCTCCTATTGGTCAGTCGTGTCAGCGCATTGAGTGTATCATACACGTCGTACACAGTGGTAAGGCGATTCCTGTTGTCGCGAAGGTTTCGTATCTTCCCCGGGTACTTGGCTTGATACCAGGCCGGGAAATGAAAGAAAATGTACGGCAGGCGATCCTCGAACCATCCGGAATATGTTTGCCGGATCGGACCAAACCGTACGCCATGATCCGACATGAATATGACCACTGTATTATTTAACGCAGTGTAGTTGAGACCGGATAGGAACTCATACACATGCTTATCCATACGAGACGGGGTGTTGACATCATTGTGACTGAATGCATTCATCCAGACAAAGTTGAAGTAGGAATAGTCAGAGAACTGGTTCACAAACTCGTGTGTATATTGCATGAGATGTTCTGCCTCGCTACTAGAACCCACACAATATTTATGAATCGTATCCACGGTTTTCATCTTGAACTGCGACTCAGCCGCAAAGAGTAAAGGTCTCCAATAATAATCAGTGGGCGGCTCCTGGAATCCTTTCTTATGGTAATTGAACGTGGAGATACCAGTGAGGTCTTCCCCATACGATGTGATGTAACCTTTGCGATTCAAATCCTGCCAGATGATGGGACAAGGGTCGAAATGATGAAGGAAGCCGGCATTGCATGTCTTGTACCAATGATCAGATGTCGTACCTGAGAGAAAAGAAATATCTTATTCTAACACTAGCCGAAATCTGTCAATTCGCATAATAAAAAGAAGCTTTAGTTGTAGGGACTTTCAATTTTCAATTGTTACCAACCTCAGTGGTGTAGTGGTTAGCACGGTGGACTTCGGATCTGGAGGTTGGTGGTTCGAGTCCAAGTCAAGCCATAAAATTTAGCGTAGTGCATTAAGCAGGGAATGACATTTGTGACAAGCATTTATGCTCAACACAATTAAAATTCCTTTCAATTGTTAAGGTGTGTCCAAACATAGTCGACCAGCCGTCCATCCACAGTAAATTCACATCGGTTGACGGTCGATCGACGGCCGTTGACTATGTGTGGACACACTTTTAGCTCCAAAAGGTTATCATTCACATACATAACTATTCTTTGGGTTTGGTTAAATCTGTTAGTTTAATATCTGAGTTCCCTATTTAATTGGGCTATTCACACTAGGATTGTTAAGGTTTTTTATATTTTTATTTTTTTTTAAAGAGGTTTGACAGAGGGAACTGTAACTGCTATGGTCTTATCGTCCCGAAATCGAAGAGAGAAGGAAGACAGGAGGAGAAGAAGAAGAAGAACAAGAACAAGAAGAAAGGAGAAGAAGAAGAAAAGAAGGAGAAGAAGGAAGAGAAGAAGAAGAAGAAGAAGAAGAAGAAAATGAATAAGGGTCTGCACATGCAAAACAAAGCATTTGCAGACCCCTGTTTATAGAAAAAATCTTTTTTTTTTTTTTTAAGAGGTTTGACAGAGGGAACTGTAACTGCTATGGTCTTATCGTCCCGAAATCGAAGAGAGAAGGAAGACAGGATAGGAGAAAGCCGGCCGTTCCGAGAACGAACAGTATCCCAGCAGGATAAAATCCGCCCCGGGCGGGAATCGAACCCGCGGCCTAGCGCTTACAAGGCAGACACACTACCAACTAAGCTAACTAGGCTGGCCTATGGTGACAAATCATTATTGTTGCCAAGGCAACTGATACACTATAGTTTTGTATAAATATGACGGGTTATCTAGGAAGGATTAATTCAAGTTAATCGTGTTGGGCATCCTTAAATGCTTGTCACAAATATCTTCCCCAATTATTACACCTAGATAAAATTTATGACATGACTTGAACTCGAACCACCAACCTCCAGATCCGAAGTCCAACACTGCACCACTGAGGTTGGATTTGTTATTACTGCGATG
Organism: Diaphorina citri; assembly: GCF_000475195.1. Lineage (NCBI taxonomy): Eukaryota > Metazoa > Arthropoda > Insecta > Hemiptera > Psyllidae > Diaphorina > Diaphorina citri. Next base: position 46,455 of record NW_007379804.1, read on the forward strand.
ACTATTATTATTGTTGCCATGGCAACTGGTACACTATAGTTCTTTTTTTTTTTTTTTTTTTTTTTTTAAGGGGTTTGACAGACGATCTAGAAACGCATGGTTTTCGATCCTCATGTCTTCCTTCTCTCTTCGGATAATAAGACCTAAACCTCTTAAGGCCAGCCACTCACTATCAGGTAGACCTGATCAGGTGTCAGGTATACCTGATAGAGTCAGGTCTACCTGATAGAATAGAATAGAATATACCTTGTTTATCCTGCTGGGATAGAACTGAAAAGTCCCTTTACCCCCCGCAGTCTAACCAAGGTCTTATATATTTTGACAAATTATGGGGAGTATACATTTTACAAAATAAACACCCTGATTAAATTAAAAAAAGGGGGGTAATAACAATAATAAAAGGAAAAAAGAAATGATAATAAAACAATAGTACCTAGGTGTCTAAGACAGTAAGAAATTGGCCCTGGTCTAAGTCTAAGTAAGTCTAAGACAGTAAGAAATAATGTGTGTGCTCATCAGGTCGTTTCCTGGTCGGACCTTTTCGGTCGTAGATACCTGTCAGGTCTACCTGGTAGTGTGTGTGCTCATCAGGTGTCAGGTAGACCTAATCAGGGGTACCTGTCAGGTCTACTTGATAATGAGTGGCTGGCCTAAAATAATACCAATCCCAAGTCGATTCTGGACTATCATATGGCCAACATATCTCTAAGTGTACATACCTGTTTCATTTATCACTGCGTTGATTTATGAGTTGTATTTTGTAACTAGTGTAAACAAAGAATCATCTGATTGCAGAAATTTCAACATTTCCGCAAACATAACATCTACCACAAACCTAGCCTTGTTACTAAACATTCCAAACATAAACATAGAATAAAATGTAGTTTTACAAGTTACAATGCCACAAAAACAAAATTATTTAACATAATCTAAATATTTCTATAACATATCTAAGTAATTATCTTAAACCAGTGATTCCCAACCTGTTTTTCCCGCCCCCTTGGGTAGGTACCCGAATTTAATCTCACGTACCCCCGCCACCATCATAATGAGTACCGGGTACCCGTACCTAGGAAGTGTACCATTACTACTGAGTTTTAACTCACGGTCAGTACTTTTTGAAAAAATTCAGTACTTCAGTACCTTGAAGTCAAAATTCAGTACTTTTTGTTTGGGACTGAACTAGTGCAGGCGTCAAAAGTCGAAATTTGCTTGTGTCCGCCATTAGGTACCTACACGATGTTTTTTTTTATTTTTTTAATTTTTTTTTTTTTTTTCTCGTACCCCCGGAGGGTATCACGTACCCCCAAGAATACGTGTAGCCCCGGTTGAAAATCGCTGTCTTAAACAATCAAACACAACATAATAACTGCAAGCATAGTTAACATATACCTAATCTAAATATTTCTACAATAATTACTTTTACCTATCTCCTAAGAACACGTGTTTACGTGTTGATAACATATTTTGTAGGCAGATTGTACAGGTAGGTATGTTAGATTCAGTTGATTCTCTGTTTCAACTAGGTTTGCTATTGTGGTAAATTTATGCTAAACTGTACTACCTAACTGTAGGTACAAATACAACATCAATGTTTAATGTTTGTATAATGTACGTTTGTATAATCTACCTATGTTTGTATAATGTAGTAAAACTCATGTTTGTAGTAAAATGTTTGTATGTAGTCCATCAACCATTTCTGTGTTTAGATCACTGAAACAGATTACCAACATTTTGTGTCCAGTTACTCCAGGTCCATTTCACAAGTCAAATCTTGGCTGATAGGCTAGCTTAGTTAGCTTAGTTGGTAGTGCGTCTCCCTCGTAAGCGCTAGGCCGCGTATTCCCGCCCGAGGCGATCTTTATCCTGAAATTCCTATGCTCTGGGGAAGGCTGGCTTTCTCCTACACTGCGTTTCTTTTCCCTTCGGGACGATAAAACCTTAGCAGTTCCAGTTCCCTCTACCAAACCTCTTTAAAAAAAAAAAAAAAAAAAAAAAAAAACCCCCGACTGGGTTTTTTTTTTCAAATACGTACGAGTATTTCGTAAATGTAATAGAAAGTCGTGTGATGTTCACACCAGATTTTTTTTTTTTTTTATTGTTAAATGTGCAGTTAACAATATTGTTATTTGCACATTTTTTTAGGGATGTTGAAAGTTGGTTTCTGTGGTTCCTTTCTGCTTGCTGTCCAAATCATGTAATTGTAATTTATTTATTTAAAGTGAATACAATACAGGCAATTGACAAAATATTACATAATGGCAAACACTGTATGAAATAACAAAAGTGATGTAAAGAAGAAGGAATTAAGGAAGAAAATAATAATAATAATAAAAACCACTATACCGGACCCTTGAGTAGACCACTATACCGGATGGATCACTCGACGTATCTCAGTGCCAGTTTAGCCGCGGCTAGCTTAGCACTCCTCTTGTTCAGGCCCACCCCGTAAAATGTTCGTTGGGTGGGGGGACGGCCTATCATGATGGTGAGAGGGGTCAGGTATCGGCCTGATGTTGCCTGAAATAAAATAAACATACATCTGTTAATAATAGCAGTAGCCTACTGCTGGAGTAAAGGGACTTTTCAGTCCTATGCGAGCAGTATAAATAAGCACTACTATTATTATTATTATTATTACCTATCTTCAATTCTTCCAGTACCTATCGCCGCCGCAGGGAATAAATTTCTAAAATCCCTCTTGCGAAAGCAGACCATCAAAATTGCAGTATATCCATCAGTGCCCACATCAATTTAGTAGATAGGTACCTACATCTAGGCAGTTCTGCACTCTGCAGTTCAGTAGTGGTTTTGCAATCCGAAGGTCGGACAAAACCAGTTCATGGCCTCGGGAAGAAATCTGAAGAAATTCACACGGTAAATGAGGTGCCATCAACATTGTAATACAATGTAATATTACGAATACATAATAATGTAAAATGTATTGTAATATGCATTGTACCTTAATTTTAATAGCACTAATAGCCCATAGTAATCAGTCAATGTACCTTGTATCAATTGGTAGTCTAACTACATTCTAAGGCAGTTAGCATTCAAGAATATGCATTACCGGTGGTTCCCAAGCTCCTACAGGTGAAAACACACTACTATCATGTCACGTCACGTGAGCTCACGTGACGTGAGGGCAGTGTGTCTGTCCTGAAGGAAATGAGCTACAAAATTATGGAAAAACTTTAAACTACATCTTTCTGACTCCCCATGACTTCACGTGACATGACGTGACGTGATAATATTATGTAGTATGTTTCTACTTTTAAAGACATCCGCCAGCTTAGCTAGCTTGGAGGGTAGCGCGTCTGTCTTGTAAGCGCTAGGCCGCAAGTTCGATTCCCGCCCGTGGCGGATTTTATCCTAAACGTATAAGGTTCGTTCTCGGAACGGCTGGCATTCTCCTATCCTGTCTTCCTTCTCTCTTCGCTCTCGGGACAATAAGACCTTAGCAGTTACAGTTCCTTCTATGAAACCTCTTAAAAAAGTCAAATGATATTTATTCATTTTCTAGCAATGAAACAACTGCTACATTAGACTCGTGTGGTCTGTGTCGTAGCATGTTCCTCATCAGAAGAAACTCAACTAGTGCATTCAAGGTGCTATCGCCGCGGGCGAAGGTAAAATATTTTTTTTTTTTTTTTTTTTAAAGAGGTTTGACAGAGGGAACTGTAACTGCTATGGTCTTATCGTTCCGAAATCGAAGAGAGAAGGAAGACAGGATAGGGAAGACAGGATAGGAGAAAGCCAGCCATTCCGAGAACGAACCTTATCCGTTCAGGATAAAATACGCCCCGGGCGGGAATCGAACCCGAGGCCTAGCGCTTACAAGGCAGACACGCTACCAACCAAGCTAACTAGGCTGGCTGGAAGTCTCTTCTTGATCCAGTCTTTATCAGGCGGACCATATCAGATAAGTTGCTCATTGCTGGCTCCCGGTCTAATTCTTGTTATTATTACCTCGGATTTACGCCGGAACGCCGACCCTATAAATAGGAACAAGCTGGGCCCGTCCCTCCGGGAATTTTTCAGCCCGTAGTTTGCTCGATCCTGGTTAAAGAAAATTAGTACCTATGTACCTACCTATTTTGTTTAATATTCAGTTTATTATTATTACTCGCACTGGGTGTTCGGGAGGTTGCGTATAAGGTCGCGCTGCGCGCTCCCAGGGCTTCGTGGGTTTAAGCATAGGGTCGCGCTGCGCGCTCCCGGGGCTTCGCGGTGTTGAGCATAGGGTCGCGCTTCGCGTTCCCTATTACTACATAACATCATGTACCTATATACTTTCATGTAATGATTTAAAATCAAGACTAGAGCCCGTTCTTCCTTTATTCCTTTTAATGTTTCCTAATGACTACAAATATAATATTTAAGTCACCCATCCATTTATTGGCCTTGCTCGGTGTAGCTCAACATAGGGGACGCTAAAACCGGTCTTAAATTAACTACTGAAGTGTTATCTAAAACTTTCTCGCTTTGAGTTCATAGGTCGTCGCGACAAATACTATAGTTCTGTTATGATGGGTTATGTACTGATGGTTTATATTTTTGGCGGATGTTCCCCGTATATAGAAATAGACAATGCTCAATTTGAAATTTCTGACACCACGCCTTCCATCCGACCATACCAGTCATTAGTAGATCTATCTGTTACAGTCATCAGTAACTGTATATCTAAGGGTGTACGGAATATGGAACCGATTTGTGGGTCTTGTGTTATTTAGGTGACTGACCGTCGTATGTATGAAAGCCAAAGTTAAACTTTAGTTTAACTTAAGACAAACAATGTTGCCAATTCCATGTCATTTCTTGAGATAACTGGCTAGATTTCATGAAATTTGGCAAGATTTTCATTTCAAGTTAAACTAAAGTTTATCTTTAGACTTCATACATACGGCGTTGAAGGTTTTTTTAAGAGTTTTAACAGAGGAAACTGTAACTGGTAAGGTCTTCTTCTCCCAAAATGAAAGAGAGAAGGAAGGCAGGATTAGAGAAAGTCAGCCGTTCCGAGAACGAACATTGTCCGTTCAGAATAAAATCGAACCTGCGGTCTAATGATTTGATTGAGAGACAATAATACACCAACCAAGCAAACCAGGCTGGCAGAATAACTTCTAACTGAATTAATTATAGAATTAGATAATTTATTAAGCAAATCTTTTGATTTCAAATAAGTCAATAACTAAAAAAATAATAGAAAGTAAAAAAAAGGAAGAAATCAAATGAAATAAAAGTTATGTTAAAATTTTGAATCATCTCCGCGAAGCTTGTCGGATTCCGGTCTGATGAATATGATCATGAAATTTAAACATTAAATGACTGTGACAAACTTATCAATAAGGACAATCTACCAATTCCTACCGGATTTGCTTGTGAGAATCATAAAGTTTCAGTGAGAATAATAATAACAATCATCTTCATATTCAAATTTTTGCTGAGAAATGTTTCTTCAAATTCAAATTTTGGTGAGAACTTGAGAAATTATCTCAAGATTCTTCAGAACTGAAGATTGAAGAATTGATAAATTATGTTAAAAAAAGATAAAATTATGTAAAAAATAAATAAAAATAAGGCATTTTTTTTTTAAGTGAAAGTCAATTAGGTGTCTTCTTGGTTAAAAAAAAAAAAAAAAAAAAAAAAAAAAAAAAAAAAAAAAAAAAAAAAAAGGGAACTAAGCTGACTAGGCTGGCCACGTTAAATCTTAAATGTAGAGATTGAAGAAAACGAAGAAGACATTTTTTAAATCAATTTATCTTTGGATCTAGAAGTCGTAAATAAAGGACAATACTCGTACTTTTTCTTATTCTTCGCCTTTTCCCGTGTACAGACGGGGTCGGCGTTTGTCGTCAGCCTCTCAATCTGCCCTAACTAGGGTGATTGGTTTGGGCTGACATTTGGTTTTGGCTACAAATTTTACAAGTGGATGCCCTTCGCACTCAAACGGTGCTATTTCTTTAGCAAGGGAAATTCAGGCCTCAGATACTTATCTGATTTTGTACTTTAATATTTTTAGCTATTATTTTAAGATATGTGTCAATATTTTACTGTACAAATAAAGGCTATTACTTACTTACTCCCTGTTTAAAGTTCTCCAGCCAGATTAAGCTGGTCTACTCTCTATTTAAGGTCCCCCAGCCAGGTCGTTTACCTTTATTAAATAATAAAACCCTTACCAACAAGAGCTTCGAACACATCTCCCAGAGCTTTGGGTACATCCACATACTCTACTACACGACCATACACATCTGTCTGTACATCCTTCTCTTCAATGAGGAAGAAGATCTGAAATAGAAAAATACATATGATGTAATACATTATTAATTTTTTTGAAGAGGTTTGACAGAGGGAACTGTAACTGCTAAGGTCTCATAGTCCCGAAATCTTAGAAAGAAAGGATAGGAGAAAGCCAGCCGTTCCGAGAACAAACCTTATCCCATCAGGATAAAATCCGCCCGGGCGGGAATCGAACCCACGACCTGTCGCTTACAAGGCAGACGCGCTACCAGCCAAGCTAACTAGGCTGGCTTATTAGAATTTTTATAGTGAGATAAAAGTCAGCTCCCATGGTGTAGTGGTCACTGCGCTCGCCTTGCACGCGGGAGACCCGTCAAGAAATTTGTACCCCACAAAAACACAAATGTGAAAAAAAGGCCAAGTTCCTATCCAAAAATGTCGGCCCTTAAAAATGGTGAGATCAGAAAATCAAGGCCAAGTCTGCATTACCAATTTTTCGTGTCTGCTGAAAATGCTGGATCTCAATTCCTTTAACCTTCTCTCAATTTCAACTTGGCAATGTTTTTATTCCTTCTCAAATTAATACCTAAATACGGTACCTATTATTAACAGGAAAACATTGCCAAGTTGAAATTGAGAGAAGGTTGAAGGAATTGAGATCCAGCATTTTCAGCAGACACGAAAAATTGGTAATGCAGACTTGGCCTTAATTTTCTGATCTCACCACTTAAGGGCCGACATTTTTGGATAGGAACTTGGCCTTTTTTCACAATTGTGTTTTTGTGGGGGATCTCATCCTTTTTTCTAAGTGTATATTTACACATGATTAGTAGGTACAGATCTTCTTATTAGCTAGCTATTTGCGAGCTTTTGAAAATTTTCCGTGAGTTGATGTTGATGTTTATGTTGTTGGTGTTGGTGTTTTGTTGTAGTTGTTGTTGTTGGTTGTTGTTGTTGTTTAATTTGATATATAGGTCGACCAGGTTTGGATAAGTCCTTCTATGGGGTCAGACAGACACAGAAGCAAATACAATAGTCCGTCCCTGTACCTTCTATTATTCCTCTTGTAATTCAATAAAGGAAGGACGGACTAAAAACTCGCGATAGGAAAAAAAAAAAAATGTTCCCACTAAGCACCGCACGATTCCTTCTTCTTCTTCTTCTTCTTCTTCCTATTTAAACAGGAAATTGAATAGATTAATTAATAGTGGTTTCTCACCTCGTCACTGATCTCGTGGTTTCTCGCCTCCTGGTTCTGCGCGAAGCGTGTAACATTCTCATATAGGCGCGGTGAATCATGTAGGAGATGTTTGTGTAAATCCAGCCTGACAGCGTACGAAGCGAATGTTACGTTATTCACCATGGCGGATCGGATGTCGGATATTTCACCGGGACTTAGATGAGAGAAGTTCTCGTACAGATAAGCCGTGACCAGGAAATCTGAATGGAAAATAAATTGATTGAATAAATTGGATTTATTGCAATCAATACATTCTCATTACATAAGTTTCACTAGTCAAAACCAAATGTTAGCCTAAAGCAATCACCCTAGTTAGGGCTGATTGAGAGGCTGACGAAAAACGCCGACCCCGTCTGTACACGGGAAAAGGTGAAGAAAAGCTCTTATGCCACGCTGATCCCGTACAAAGGACGGGTCAACCACTAGTTCATACCTAAAGCTGTACCTACACAGTCGACGCCGTCGATCGACGTCGACGGAAACCGTACTTCGTACAATGCCTCGACAACATAGATTCACCTTGTCGATCGACGGCATCAACTATTTGTGAATACAGCTCAACAGTTGCTCATCGGCCTAAAATGGTATTTAAGAGTATTCTAAAGATATAAGGTTACTAGTGGTTGACCCGTCCTTTGTACGGGATCAGCGTGGCATAAGAGTTATAACTTTGAAGTGCCGCCATTTTGAATCGGGATGGAATATGACAAAAATTTAAATAGCCTATGTCACCCTCAGTACTCTTCTCAACAACCTCAAAAAATTTCATCAAAATCGGTCAAGCCGTTTTTTCGTGAAAAGAGGACAACAAAAGGTCCATCAGAGTAACAGCGCCTAACAGAGAGACATACGTGTACATATTTCTGTGTATGCAAAATGCAACAATTTAGTCGAATTTCGCGTTATTTTCATAGTATAACCTCTCGCTGTTTCTTATTTTCAAAATTTGTTAACAAGAGTAGTCTACAGGATACCTTCCTACCCTTAGATCCTTAGAATGATTATAGAAAATAGAATGTTCTTCAGAATCAGAATACTTATAGAATAGAACATAGAACGTATAACCTCCCCTCTATCAATTTTTAAATCATTATTAGAAAAGTTTCAACTTTCAAGTGATGTAGGGATGATTTTTTACTTTCTATTACCTACAAAGAGTCCAGAAAAAATTATCAGACCAAGGGTAGCAATCTAGGGTTCCGGGTTCTATTGACAAAAAAGTAAAGAAACAAAAAAATAACTTACCATTGACCAGTTGCTCGTTGCTAAGATCTATATCAAGTAGAAGGGCAGGGGGTAGATCAGCCTCATTGAAGATCTGTTTGACATTGGCAGGAATACCAAAGCAAGGTGGAGTCCAATCATGTAGGGGACTAAATTGATGGATCTATTCAAGGAAGAAAATAATAATGCTACTTAATAAAGAAAGCAGAAGCTCACAATGGAGCAGTTGCAAATGGGTAAAAATTATAACTAAATGGTCGATACCAATGTAAAAAGTTGGGAAAAATCCAAATCTGAGGTCAAAACTCCGAAAAAATAACTGTAAAAGGTCGAAAATTCAATTTTTATTTTCATAAATGGTCGATACCTATGTAAAAAGTTGGGAAAAATCCAAATCTGAGGTCAAAACTCCGAAAAAATAACTGTAAAAGGTCGAAAATTCAATTTTTATTTTCCGTTCTAATGAAAGAGTCCAAATATGTGTGACGTCAGACTTTACGCAGTTGTTTTTTTCGTCCGTTAGGTAGCGCCACTATGCAAGCGCGCTAGCGGAGGAGCAGAAAGAACTGCGTAGATATAGCCGGGCAGGGCTAGACGTCTACCGGCTAGATACAGGTTCCTGTTACCTTGATTATTACCTTGATATAGCCGGGCAGGGCTAGACGTCTACCGGCTAGATACAGGTTCCTGTTACCTTGATTATTACCTTGATATAGCCGGGCAGGGCTAGACGTCTACCGGCTAGATACAGGTTCCTGTTACCTTGATTATTACCTTGATATAGCCGGGCAGGGCTAGACGTCTACCGGCTAGATACAGGTTCCTGTTACCTTGATTATTACCTTGATATAGCCGGGCAGGGCTAGACGTCTACCGGCTAGATACAGGTTCCTGTTACCTTGATTATTACCTTGATATAGCCGGGCAGGGCTAGACGTCTACCGGCTAGATACAGGTTCCTGTTACCTTGATTATTACCTTGATATAGCCGGGCAGGGCTAGACGTCTACCGGCTAGATACAGGTTCCTGTTACCTTGATTATTACCTTGATATAGCCGGGCAGGGCTAGACGTCTACCGGCTAGATACAGGTTCCTGTTACCTTGATTATTACCTTGATATAGCCGGGCAGGGCTAGACGTCTACCGGCTAGATACAGGTTCCTGTTACCTTGATTATTACCTTGATATAGCCGGGCAGGGCTAGACGTCTACCGGCTAGATACAGGTTCCTGTTACCTTGATTATTACCTTGATATAGCCGGGCAGGGCTAGACGTCTACCGGCTAGATACAGGTTCCTGTTACCTTGATTATTACCTTGATATAGCCGGGCAGGGCTAGACGTCTACCGGCTAGATACAGGTTCCTGTTACCTTGATTATTACCTTGATATAGCCGGGCAGGGCTAGACGTCTACCGGCTAGATACAGGTTCCTGTTACCTTGATTATTACCTTGATATAGCCGGGCAGGGCTAGACGTCTACCGGCTAGATACAGGTTCCTGTTACCTTGATTATTACCTTGATATAGCCGGGCAGGGCTAGACGTCTACCGGCTAGATACAGGTTCCTGTTACCTTGATTATTACCTTGATATAGCCGGGCAGGGCTAGACGTCTACCGGCTAGATACAGGTTCCTGTTACCTTGATTATTACCTTGATATAGCCGGGCAGGGCTAGACGTCTACCGGCTAGATACAGGTTCCTGTTACCTTGATTATTACCTTGATATAGCCGGGCAGGGCTAGACGTCTACCGGCTAGATACAGGTTCCTGTTACCTTGATTATTACCTTGATATAGCAGGGCAGGGCTAGACGTCTACCGGCTAGATACAGGTTCCTGTTACCTTGATTATTACCTTGATATAGCCAGGCAGGGCTAGACGTCTACCGGCTAGATACAGGTTCCTGTTGCCCACTACCGTTCCTTTGATGAGAGTGAGTTCCCCCTCATCTAAGGAATAAAATAAAGAAAGTAAAATATTTCAGACTATAAAAACTCTATAGCCAACTTTTCAGGAGAAGCAAATAAAGTAGGTAAACCATTTTCGCCCCTTATTTTCCTTGGCCAGCCTAGTTAGCTTGGTTGGTAGCGTGTCTGCCTTGGAAGCGCTAGGCCGCGGGTTTATTCGTTCTCGGAACGGCTGGATTTCTTTCTCCTATCTTGTCTTCCTTCTCTCTTCGATTTCGGGATGATAAGACCTTAGCAGTTATAGTTCCCTCTATCAAACCTGTTAAAAAAAGGATTACCTTGATATAGCCAGGCAGGGCTAGACGTCTACCGGCTAGATACAGGTTCCTGTTACCTTGATTATTACCTTGATATAGCCGGGCAGGGCTAGACGTCTACCATCGAACCCGTGACGTTAAGAGGCAGAGGGAGCTAAACTCCAAGGTATAACTAGGCTGGCTGTAAGTGTGTTTAAAAAGTTTTGCTTACCTATGATAGCATCCCCCAGGAATTCCAGTCTCTGGTAGGATGTAGTAATACGGTTAGCGTTGTACGTAGGGTGTGATAGGGCTTGCAGTAAGAAGCTCTTATCTTGGAATGTGTAATTTATGCGCTTCTGAAAAGCAGAAAGAAAAAAATCTTCATGAGAACAATCTTCGTGGTTGAGTTGGTAGCAAGGCCCCCGGTTCGATTCCCGGCGGGGTCGAAGTTTTTTCGGCAGACGTGACTTCTGAGCAAGTACCGAAATTTTGAAATAGGTTTGCACATCGGTGGTCCCCGGTTCGAAGTTTTTTTTAGTCTTTGTGATTGGAGTTCGGGGTGCGTTCAGTCTTGTGAGGAGAGGACATTGGAGTAGCTACTTTGATCATGTAGCCATCAGTGGCGGCATTACCAGTGTAAAAAGAAAAATTATAGAATTAACAGAAATAGTAAAGGAGGCCCTTAGTAATACTGTATTACTTGTACATAGTAGAAGCAGCGAACCACAAGAATTGTGAAGAGGATTTTTGTTTCGCCGCAAATAACTCATGATTTGGAAAGTGCTAGGTCGCGGGTTCGATAAAATTTATCATAAAGAAATCTGAAGACGGTTTGTCTTACGACACAGACCACACGAGTCCAATGTACTACTCACCTCTAGCTGGGTACACTCTGGTATGTAACGCAATGGATCTAAACCTCTAGCTTGTTATGTTACGACACAGACCACACGAGTCAAATGTACTACTCACCTCTAGCTGGGTATACTCTGGTATTTAACGCAATGGATCTAAACCTCTAGCTTGTTATGTTACGACACAGACCACACGAGTCCAATGTACTACTCACCTCTAGCTGGGTACACTCTGGTATGTAACGCAATGGCTCTAAACCTCTAGCTTGTTATGTTACGACACAGACCACTCGAGTCCAATGTACTACTCACCTCTAGCTGAGTACACTCTGGTATGTAGCGCAATGGATCTAAACCTCTAGCTTGTTCAGGACAGCGTACAGCTGATGGGTGAGGTCCGTACAAAGCTTCATGTACGTCTATTTTAGATTGGGGCAGAATGTTCAACGCTTGCAGGAATAACATGGCTCCTTCAATACCACACGACTGAAATGAAGACAATAAATATAATTTATTTAATTTTAATTTAACAAGTTTGCATTTATTAATATTTGAACATAACAACAGAACATAAAAATTCATGTATGAATGAAAGTTTTTATTGTTTATTTATACAATTTGTATGTTAACAATGTTAGCTTAATTCTAATACATACTTATATTCTAACTGTATATGGTATACCCACCCGTAAAAGCAAAGGTTGTGCCACGGATGAGGAAAATACTAACAAGTAATAAGTTTTCATTTATTTGTTATTTGATACACAAAGAATGGAATACAATATACCTATCAGCCAATCTGTTTTAATTAAAAGGTTGGAGCCGCCCTACATCGCGTTTCTGGTGATCCTCGCTCACGTCAGTACTTACTTCAGAATTTTTTCTGGTCATCCACAGAGGATTTTTGCCGAAATATAGGATATAGGGCAGTATACTTACTCTAAGCTAAGATATACCCCAGTCAATAGGGCCTAGATACAGTATACTTACTCTAAGATATACCCCAGTCAAACTCTCCACAACATCAGCCACAACTTTGTCCCCGAGTTTAATCCTGTCCAGGAAGTTGTAAGAAGATGAGGGTAGTTTCTCAGGGGAGGATACTTTCTTCCCGTCCTCTGTAGGATCCTGGTAGAGGTCAAAGTCCAGGTTGGATAGAAACTCCATGATTTTCAGCTCGGTGGTAGGTGAGAGTTCGCCTGAAATCATACAGAAGACTTTGGATCCTGATAGAGGTCAAAGTCCAGGTTGGATAGAAACTCCATGATTTTCAGCTCGGTGGTAGGTGAGAGTTCGCCTGAAATCATACAGAAGACTTAATGCTCTATTCATTGAATTGATCTTCTTAACCCTTTAACGGGCAAAATACAAAGGGTCGCTTTTTTCTTTTAAAAAATGCATTTTTATGGTCTATATGGGGTCAGTGTTAGGTAAAAAAAACCTATATACTTGTATTTTTCTCTGTGTTCTTGAATCCAAATCACAAGAACAACATTTGAAAATCCTACAGGATTTCCTCGAATTTTTTTTCTTCTCAGTGTAAACAGTGTAAACTCATCTGAGTGGAGTTGGACCACTCAGTTAATGAGATAGACAGAGGTACAGTTACCTCTGTGTGCCAAAAGGGGGCTCCTGGCTGAGCCCCCTTTTGGCATTTTACTATTCAAAGTTCACCTGGGAACTCAGTGATCTGAAGTCTTCTCCATTATATCTGCCTCCTGCTCGTTTTCACTTCGGAGAAGTACCTAGAATATTGAACTTAACACCAACCAGGTAAGAATCTCCCTTTGTGTCAGACCACTAAATTTTTGTGTAAAACTTCAGCAACCTAGTTATTTGATTTAGTACCTTCCGGCTTCGGGGAAACTAATTTCTGAAGACCCAACCTTATACAATATTTCATTGACTAGATTTTATAACAAGTATGTAGATTTCATAGTATATATTTTTTTCTGGAGGGTTATTAAAATGGTGGAAGTTATATTGAAATCTTGGGAAAAATTATTAAAATAATGGGACAAAAAAAATATTGAAATAGTGGAATGAAACAACCCGTCTCGTTACTTTACCTCATAAATGTCTCGCTGTGAAGGTCCTTTGCATGTTTTACTATCATACTCGATTTCCAAAATGTTAATTGATAGGTAGGGCAAATATTGTATCTTAGATAGTAAAGGGCCTGTCCCGTTTGTAACAATTGTAAAATAATGGGACAAAAACATATTGAAATAGTGGAATGGAATAACCCGTCTCGTTACTTTACCTCATAAATGTCTCGCTGTGAAGGTCCTTTGCATGTTTTACTATCATACTCGATTTCCAAAATGTTAATATGAGGACACGGCTCGAATGTCATCTCATAGGGTTTGTATTCGACTTTCTTCATTATTTCACCCGCTTGACTTGACTGGAAAAAAAGAGAAAAACGTAATTGTTTAAAAATAAAAAGAAAGATCTGGTGTGAACATCATTACATGGGCTGAAAAACCACTTTTTGGGACTCAGGGGACCCCATCTCCACAAAGGTTCATTCTCGGAATGAAAATGTTAATATGAGGACACGGCTCGAATGTCATCTCATAGGGTTTGTATTCGACTTTCTTCATTATTTCACCCGCTTGACTTGACTGGAAAAAAAGAGAAAAACGTAATTGTTTAAAAATAAAAAGAAAAATCTGGTGTGAACATCATTACATGGGCTGAAAAACCACTTTTTGGGACTCAGGGGACCCCATCTCCACAAAGGTTCATTCTCGGAATGGTTGATTTTCTCTTACCCTGTCTTTCTTCTCTTCGCTTTATTAGTCCGTCCTTCCTTTATTATTACGATAGTAAAAAAAAGGTATAGTGGGCGGGCTATTGTATTCGCTTCGGTGTCTGTCTGTCTGTTCCCATAGAAGGACTTATCCAAACCTGGTCGACCTATAAAGTTATAATACGAGTGAAAAGATGTAGCCGTCAAAAAACGACTTCTCAAGGATTTTTTCCTTTCGTTTCTATCTAATTTAATTTTAAAAATATTGTACCCAATACCAGATAATAAGACCTTGTTTAGACTGCGGGAGTAAAGGGACTGTTCAGTCTCATTCTGGCAGTATAATCAGGGTACGTTCTATTCTAAAATACTGCCCTGCTCCTCTTGGAAGTTATAATAGTAACTTAGGAGGAGAATTACGTATGTTATGTATGTACCTGTTATCCTAAAATAAAGATGAAGAAAAAAAGAACTCTCGAAAGCACAAACCGTGTCGCAAGTTCTCCACGGGTACAATCCCGGACATGACGGCAATGCGAACCCGGAGCTGATCCGCGGTCAGTAGACTGTGAACCCGGTACAGAACCGCGGGCAGATAGATGGCCCCTATCCAGTAGGCGATGGGGTAGGACACCAGATTGCATAGCTCTGGTATGAGGATCTCCTGGAAATCCGAATCTTCCGCGTCCTTACGCTTCCGTTTATCCTTGGTGGATCTAATGAAATCAAATGAAATAGCATAGGTAAATTTTGTGAACGGAATGGATTTCTTCCGTCTCTCTCACTGTAAAACTTCCAATAATGGAGCAGTTGCATTTGGGTAAAAATTATGAATAAAAAAGGTCGATCAAATTCCCATGTAAAAAGTTGTGAAAAATCCAAACCGGAGCTCAAAACTCCAAAAAAAAAAGTAACTTCAAATCAATCAAATCATGAATCTTTGTGGTGGTAATAATAATAATATTTTATACCACATAAACAATAAAATGTTCTTTTGGAATAAATCCCTTTAAGTACTAGAGTACTTTTAGTAAAGCAATAGCCTCTTCACCACTTTGAGGGTATCACAGTATTACAAGTCTTTCATTTACTCAATCACCATATTTAACATCGCTCGTTTCTTTGACTTGTAATGCTGCCACTGGTCGCCGCTACTCGATTAAAGTAGTGACCTTAGCAGTTGCAGTTTTCGTCATCAAAACCCCATTGAAGTCAGCTTGTGTCAAGCATAAATGCTTGTCACAAATGTCGTTCCCCGCTGAATACACTAAGCTAAATTTTCTCACTAGACTTGGACTCGAACCACCAACTTCCAGATTCAAAGTTCACTGTGCAAACCACTACACCACTGAGGTTGGTTATTTACTATACCAGGGGGTCGACGGTCGGTATAAACTTCTTTTTAGCCCGTCCTTCCTTTATTATTACTATCGTAATAATATCGTAATATTACTATCGTAATAATAAAGGACGGGCTATTGTATTCGCTTCGGTGTCGTCTGTCGGTCTGTCTGTCTGTCGGTCGGTCTGTCTGTCCCCATAGAAGGACTTATCCAAACCTGGTCGACCTATATATCAAATTAAAGGTCTTTTTATTAGGAACACGAAAATGGTGGTGCAAATTTTTTTCTTCTCTCTTTCTTCTTCTTTTTTATACTCCTTAGAAAAAGGCAGTGAAACAACATTTTTCTTTTAATTTAGTTCCGTTTATTTATTAAAATAAAATAAATAAAAATTGTACTAACCCTTGCTTAGGAAGAGAGCCGTGTTGACAGCTACAGATACTTTGACTTCACCTAGAGTTTCATATAGGGGGAAGTCACTCAGGCGTGATATAGTTCTGCGAGTGAGAAGTGCATAGGTTTGACCATTAGCCATATGTTGCGTGTACACCTGACAATATAGAAACAAATCGAGAGATCAAATTCTC
This sequence comes from Diaphorina citri, assembly GCF_000475195.1. Lineage (NCBI taxonomy): Eukaryota > Metazoa > Arthropoda > Insecta > Hemiptera > Psyllidae > Diaphorina > Diaphorina citri. The sequence goes on from NW_007379804.1 coordinate 62,915, forward strand.
TTCATAGGGATATGAGGGACTCACAAAGTCTAGGAACACTCAAGACCTCCCTGGTGAAATATCTTGAAGGCTCACAGTGAAAGAAAAAAATTAGTGGTTGGGTGGAAGAGCTCCTCCAGGAGAAACCTGCCACTTAAAAGAAAGCCGTAAAAAAGACGGGGGCACGGTTGGTCCAGTGGTAACGCGCTTGCTTGCCATGCAGAAGGTCCCGGGAATAAAATAATATTGTAATACAAAAAAGGCGATCTGTTTTTCCTTTCCCCTATTGATTTTAATTTGTTTTACCAAGTTAGTGTTGTGTATACTGTATACCCTAAAAGTTCTAACTTTTTAATATTGTTAATAAAAAAATGACGAATCTTTACCTGTATCCTGTCTTCTTTCTTCAGTTTGAAGATACTTGGTGCGATATTGGAATACTGATCATACTTTAGTGTATTACAGTAGTAGTAGAGTAGAGATGGCGCCATACTTTCTGATACAGAGGCAGACTCTAATCCATCCACATAGAATATGTTGACCTAAAACACAAATATTGGGAATTAAACGACATTTTTGACAAGTTCGCGGACGATATAACTTTGACAATCTGCTGAAGAAGGCTCTGGTATTCAGACCCCCAAAAAAACGTCCAAACCAAACATTAAGGTACGTGCCAACTAGTCTCCTATCTAATCCATCTTCCATGACCTTTATCTTATTATTATTATTATTATTTTTTTCATTTTTTTTTTTTCAACAGATACTTTTTATTAGGTTTACTTTTGTTGTTCATTATAAGACAATAACAATATAATAATACGTTATTCCTTGATTTCATTCCTGATCCTGTACAACTAAAATAGTAATAATACCTTGTTATCGTCTGGTAGTCTCCTGTGTTTGTAATCATTTTCATACAGCTGCAATCGTTTGGCTTTGGAGATTTCTTTCAGTGCTTCCTCTATTTTCTTGAATCCTTCGTATTGGGCCAAGTACTTGCTTTGTTCTGAATCTTTCACCATCAGAATATATTGAGAGCCCTGCGACCTCGCGCGGCCTGCAAATCAAACGACCTAGCGGTTACAAGTTAGACAAGCTAACCTTCAAGCTAAATAGAATTTCATTTGTAATTTTGGTTTTTAAAAGATGAGTGTTTCAACGTCGCGTCGTTTTTATTTCGTAACAATGAAACTGCTATAATAGACGCATGTGGTCTGTGTCGCAGTATGCCTCTCATCAGATGGGCGAGAAGAGACACAATCCTTCCCATTGAGGTGCTGGGTCAACACGAGAACACCAGAACACCATATAAGATCCTAGATTAAGTTATTCTAGATTAATTCTATGTATCTATCTTAAAAAATAAACATGGGGTTACCTCCGTTAATTTGTAAAAAAAAAGTAACCCGCTGAAATATTTGCAATCGAAAAAAGTGTGCAAATCTTTATCGATGGTGAGATTCGAACTCGGATCTTCTGCATGGCAAGCAAGCGCGTTACCACTGGGCTAACCGTGCTCCAAGTTATCAATTCATCAATTGGACGGCATTAAGCATTCAAGTATACTTAGCAGCTTAGCACAAAATTCCAGTAGATTTACTTACCAAGGAATGACTATCACAACTGATCTATTGACCGAACGATAGTGAGGTATACGTGTTAACTTGACAATTTTCCATTTGGTTAGTTTGTATTGTTTTTACATGGTTTTTTTCTACATACTTATTTTCTATTTCGATACAGCTTAAAATAGTCTGAGTGAGGTCTACAGTTCATAGAACTACTAGTTTTTACGTACCGTGGCGCGACGTTGACAGAAGATAATAGTTCGCTGGTCTGGATTATAACGGCGAAGTAGTTGAAGCAGACGGTTAATCTTGGGCGAGTTGTATTGGAGATATCGCTCAGACTTGGGATACTGGGAGAGGATTTGTTCCGCCTTGTGACGAACCACAGTGAATGCTGCAAGGATGAGTAAAACGTTGTAATATCTCCGGCCGCTAACCGACCAAAAACTCTCAAACACTCAAAACAATGTCGTCAAAGTCAAATCTTTGAGTTGTTGTGCACTGATTTTGATGATTTTTTTTCAGCCTGATCTTATTTCGTACCCAAATACACACATTTAATCCGTTTTCATCCATCATCTGTAGTTTTCCCTTTACAGCTACCTGATGTTTATTTGGGTAAATATTTCCAATCATGGGTAGATTCCTATGTAAAAAAGTTGTGGAAAATCCGAACATTTCAAAAAACGGCGAAAAGGTATTTTTTTCACGGGTCGAAAATTCATTATTATCTATGTAACAATTCAGTTCAATGTAACAATTTTGTTTGAGTACCTAGTATGCTGTGTCGCTTTGGCAACCCAAACTTTGGGCAGTTCGTCAATAAATTTTATTGTTTCTCGAAAAAAAAAACTGGTTTTTGGGGGATTTTTTTCACATTTTCTCATACAAATGAGCTCTGATCTTGAAATTTGTCGCGACGACCTATGCACTTAAAGCAAGAAAGTTTTAGATAACACTTCAGTCGTTATTTTAAGACCGGTTTTAGCGTCACCTGTGTTAAGCTACACCAAAAAAGGCCAATAAATAGATGGGTGACTTGAACATTATATTGGGAATAAAGGGAGAACGGGCTCTAGTCTTGATTTTCAATCATTACATGAAGGTAAAATCAAAAAACAAATCAAGAATGATAATAAACTGAATATTAAACAAATTAGGTAGGTACATAGGTACTGATTTTCTCTAGAAATCAAGAATGATAATAAACTGAATATTAAACAAATTAGGTAGGTATATAGGTACTGATTTTCTCTAATCACGATCGAATAAACTAGGGGCAAAAAAATTCCCGGAGGGACGGACCCAGCTTGTTTTTTATTTTCCTTACCTATAATAAGGAAAGTAATGTAATTTCCATCCAACTGTTGTGGCCAGTCGCTGAGGTTTTGTGAAATGATTTGCTACTTTTCAAAAATAAAGTTTTCAGTCTTCTTTTGAGTTTTGCTCTGTGAATAGGACTCTATCTCGAAAAAAATTGTCATTTGGTTGAGCCCCTATAATTTTCGCGGGCAGCCATTTTTTCGTGAT
>NW_007379804.1:66993-71354 GCF_000475195.1 Diaphorina citri
CCAGCAGTAGGCTACTACTATTATTGTGGTCAAATTCTCAAATTATATTGAGGATAAAATTCCATACTTCGGCTGGGGAGCTGACTCTTCCTACCAAAAAATAAAACCATTAAAAAAGAAAATTTGGACCAAGTGCAATATTTTCCCATTACATAGTACCTATAGACACATTTTTTTCCCCCACAGCCCTTTCTTAAGGGCTGTTTGCCCCTACACTTAAGCCTTGGAGTGAGCTTCTTGTGTATGATTTACATAGTACAGGTAACTTCGCTATATAGTAGAACCTCGATTATTTCAACCCCAAAATCAGTTCAAAATAGGGTAGGTATTTATTACCCATTTTCTACTTATGTATCTAAATTTTGCCCCTTTTTCTATTGTTATATACGGAATGTCTATTATTTCAACTAATTTGGACCGAGGTTCTACTGTACTTATTGTAAAATGCAGTTTCTTTGTGTTATAATGTCACAACTTTGGTGCTCACTGCAGCATTGTAGGATTTTCCCAATATCTCAATAATCCTAAAATTCAATGTTTACCTACCATGCTGGCACCGGTCGCTATGCGCATTTATACGTCATAGCTACTCATTTTCCTCACGAGGCTGAGTGGGCCCCGCAACAGCCAGTCACGGAATCAATCATTTGGATGATATAAATTTCTTGACCCCGCCGGGAATCGAACCCGGGTCTCCCGCGTGCAAGGCGAGCGCAGTGACCACTACGCCATGGGAGCTGACTGAATATCAAAGTTTGATGTCCTGAATATCCGAACCTGCCTAGAAGACATCACGCTGGCAAAGGTTTTGTCTCTTCCCTTCATTTGTCACGAGAAAAATGGGATGAAAGAAACATAGAGGAGGGAGAGAAAGGGGAAGAGAAGGATGAGAAATGATGAGAAAGGGAAGAAGGGAAGGAAAAAGGAAGGAGAGGGAAGAAAGATTGATTTTTACACCTAACCATTCGTGATAGGTAATAAGTGTGATAACCCACCACTTATCTCTGAGGATAAGTGATAAATTTACAACCTTTGTCAATAAATAGATAGCTAGGTAAGTGATTGTGATTTTCCATCTTTTTTGTGTTGATGTCTATCTACCTGGGTGATGGTACGGGTTCGATACCTGCCAAGGTTCGAAATTTTATCCTCACTTCTTTGAGAATTTGATCACATATTAAGATCTTAATGTAGGTGTCTAGCTAGGTGGTAGAGAACAACTGCGGAGGGGTGTTAACTTCGCCTAGTGATGGTTAACTCCCACAGCTTCCCACTCCTTATCATCATCATCATCGGGCTAAGGAGAAGTGACAAATTTTGGGCTACTTACCAAACAGAAACACTCCACAAAGAACTTCTTGAAACTATCCACAAACGCCCAAATTACACATCCCTCTACAGCTAGGGGGACTGGATGAAAACGGAATGCCTGAAGCCATCTGTTGGGAAGAAGATGAAACTTGGAACAACAGCGGAAATTTCGAAGAACACATAACAAGTCGAGGTTGACCCAGCACCTAAATGGGAAGTATTGTGTCTCTTCTCGCCATTCTGATGAGAGACATACTACGAGATGATCATGCTACGACATCGACACAGACCACAAGAGTCTAATGCAGCAGTTGTTTATCGTCCCGAAAGCGAAGAGAGAATTAGGTCAGGATAGGAAAAAGTCAGCCCTTCCGAAAAAACGAACCTTATCTGTTTAGAATAAATGTCGCCCTCGGGCGGGTTCCATCCTAAACAGATTCGTTCTAGGAACGGCTGACTTTCTCCTATCCCCTTATCTGTTTAGAATAAATGTCGCCCTCGGGCGGGTTCCATCCTAAACAGATTCGTTCTAGGAACGGCTGACTTTCTCCTATCCTGTCTTCCTTTTCTCTTGCCTCTCGAAATGATAAGACCCTATCAGTTACGGTCCTCTTTATTAAACCTCTAAAGGTGTGTCCAGTAGTCCGTGTCCACATTGTCCACAGCCACACATAGCCGACGGCCGTCGATCGATGTGAATCGACGGCGGGTCGACTAAAAAGGAATTTTAACTGTGTTTAGCATAAATACTTGTCACAAATCTCGTTCCCTGCTTAATACATTACGCTAAATTTCATGACTTGACTTGGACTCGAACCACCAACCTCCAGATCCAGAGTCCACCGCTCTAATCACCGCACCACTGAGGTTGGTGTGAACACAGCTTTACAAAAATCAAACGTTTCTACCACTTACCTTTTGATTGTACAAAGGATTCATCACTTACCTTTTGATTGTACATAGGATCGCGTGTGTTGAGGTGGATCAAATTTGATGACCAGGTTACAAGACTGAATGTCAATCCCTTCTTCCAGCACATCGGTAGCTACCAGGATGTTGGTAATACCACGGTTGAAGCTCAACATTGTCTGAACATCCATGAAATGAAAGGAAACACAATGAATTAAAACCATATTGGATTGTACAAAACACTAATTTTATTCTGCTAATATAAAGTACCCCGGAACCACTTTCATCAGACTTCAAGGCCCAATGTCCAAAGTTTTGGCTATTTTTACTTTCCTTATTCTATAGGAAGGAAAGTAATGTTTTCTTCTATTTTAATCCTAATGGTGAAAGTAAAGACTAATAGCCTCTCCGGAGTTTTCAGGTTCGATTCTCGGTGGGGTAGATGTTTTGTTGGCTCTGTGCTTGGAGTTCTGGGTGCACTTAGCCTCGTGAGGACAAGTGAGTAGCTACTTTAATCGAGTAGCGATCAGTGGCGGCATTACCACTGTAAATTTATGATACGACTAGATGAACTTTATTAGTAAAGAAGGCACTCAGTAATGTTGTGATACCCGCTAAAGTTATGAAAAAGCTCTGCTTTACCACAAAGAATTTGAGAGAAAAACGAAAAAAAAAAAAAAAAATCATGCTTATCCGGAAATATAGATGGGTTTTCATGTGGGGATATTGTTCTCGTTGAAAATGTGAAGTAAAACTGGGAGTACTTATTGTAAAGGAAAGTAAAAAAGTTAATTACCTGAACCTCATCATACATCTGCTTCAGATCCTTCATCACCGAGGGTTTCTTGATGATGGGGAATGCAATGTCCCCTCCCTCCATACGCTTGGGCATACTGCCCTCCTGTGGTTGAATAGCATTCAATAGACTGGCCATGACATCTGGTTTGAACATATCAAAGTATGGTTCTACCTCTGCCAGGAGTCTCTGTATGATAGCATGAGGTTCTGTCTCGGGGTAGATTTGAAACTCTTCCGTTGGATTGGTCGATGATCTGAGGAAGAAAGTTATTCAGTCAAGTGAAAACCCATTTTCTTCTTATTTTAGGTATTATTAATTAGTACTCGACAAGGTATCCCGTTTTCACAGTTTATGAGGGAAAAGTTTTTATTTATATTATATGTCAGCTCCCATGGCGTAGTAGTCACTGCGCTCGCCTTGCACGCTCACCCGGGTTCGATTCCCGGCGCGGTAAAAAAAAAAAAATGTACTATGCAAATGATGAATTCCATGACTGGCTGTTGTGGGGCCCACTCAGCCTCGTGAGGAAAACAGGGTTCCATAGTTTTTCCGGCCAGCCTGGTTTGTTTGGAAGGTAGCGCGTCTGCCTTGTAAGTGCTAGGTCGCGGTTTCGATTTCCGCCCGGGGCGAACTTCATACCAAACGGATAGGGTTCGTTCTCGGAAGGGCTGGCTTTCACCTATCCTGCCTTCCTTCTCTCTTTACTTTCGGGACGTTGAAACTTTAGCAGATACAAAACCAAAGTTTTTTATATGAAATGAGGGGCTTGATCTATATCTCACAGTAAAACTTCTAATAATAATTTTCTTACCTAAGCACCTCATCTGTGTCACTGGAAATGACTCGACCACAGAATGCCCGCTCCAATGCATCCACCTGAGCGAATAGATCTGACTTCCTCAACATTTTGCCTTTAACGTCTGAGTTGAGTAGTGTAGCGGTGAGACCCATTAGACGAGTAGTACATAGACCTGAAAAACAAGCATGAGTCAATGTTAGGGGTTTGGTCTGATTTTTTTTTTTTTTAATACTATTTTTTCTTCTTCTTTTCCCATGTTCAGACATGCTAGAAGATATAAATGGCAATGAAACACTTCTGGTCTCACCTGCTCTATACTGATTAGCGTAGAGATCGGTGATCTGCTTCATGCAATGTCCCGCTTCCACATGATGACACTCGTCAAATATGAGAACACTGATCTGTCGGAACTGAATCCTATTTGCCGAGAGCAAGTTCAGCAGGATCTGAGCGGTGAAAGCAATGACCTGAAATTGAAGGTTATTTATTTATTAATTTTGTTTTATTTATTTATTGTTTTTTTTTTTTTTTTTTTTTTTTTTT
>NW_007379805.1:0-39103 GCF_000475195.1 Diaphorina citri
TTTTCTTCTTTTATTATGACATAGATAGGTATAGTTACTGGAGGTTTGCTTATTATATGCTTCAGTTCTCTCTCTCTCTCCCCTCTATTTTTGAGAGGTTTAATAGAGGGAACTGTAACAATGGAGGCCTTACCGTCCCGAAATCCAAGAGAGGAGAAGGACAGGATAGGAGAAAGCCATCCGATCCGAGGGCAAACTTTATCTATTCAAGAATTTCTCGAATCGAATTCGCGACCTAGTGCTCCAGTTTTAACTAGTCCATCTCTCAACACCTATGTATACTCTCCCATTACTTCCCTCTTCATCTCAACTATCGACTGATTGGAAAAGTTATTATTGCTGTTTGGAAAATGTCATTTCTACTCCGGGAAAGAATCGAATTCGCGACCTAGTGCTCCAGTTTTAACTAGTCCATCTCTCAACACCTATACTCTCCCATTACTTCCCTCTTCATCTCAACTATCGACTGATTGGAAAAGTTATTATTGCTGTTTGGAAAATGTCATTTCTACTCCGGGTAGGAAAGGTGGGGGCACAAAAGCTAGCCTGAGAGGTAACAAAAAAGTATAAAAAAAACCTTACCAACTTCAAATAATAACAGTAATAATAAAATAAAATGCCCATTGGAGAGATTTCTTTTTCTCGAAATCCCTCAGGCAAATAATAACAGTAATAATAAAATAAAATGCCCATTGGAGAGATTTCTTTTTCTCGAAATCCCTCAGGCGCCATTATTTGCAAACATACTATTGAGTCTGAGGGAAAATTTGGAACCCTTCGCTCCTCCTGTCCCCTATTTGAGGGAGTCGTATGGCACACCGGGGGTTTTGCTGCACATGAACTGATAAACTTTTGGAACCCTTCGCTCCTCCTGTCCCCTATTTGAGGGAGTCGTATGGCACACCGGGGGTTTTGCTGCACATGAACTGATAAACTATTAGTCATCTCATCATAGATTTACCTACACATAGGGACCAAAGCCGGAATAAACGATTCCACAGAGAAAGAGAGAGAGAGAGAGAGAGAGAGAGAGAGAGAGAGAGAGAGAGAGAGAGAGAGAGAGAGAGAGAGAGAGCTCTAGCAATGTTACATAAATATACAAACATCAAATCAGCCTAAATGTTTACTTTTCACCAAGACTGCTCATGTGTAATAATTCCCTTTAGAGATAGGACGTACTTTCTGATGGAATTTCTAGATCAATATCTTTCCACATGCATGACTGCTCCTGTGTATAATGTGAAAGATGATTGATGCGTGCTTACAATCTGTAAGTGTTTTTTCTGACGATTTTCAAAAGCTGTAAAGGTGCTGCTGTGGTTTCGAAGAATTCCTTGATAGTTTTCATGCACATGATTTTGTTCATGTTTCATCAATTCACCTCTCCATCTACTGAATAACATAACATGTATGAGATATGCACAAGAAGAAGCTATGCATATAATTATAGGTACCTCCTGTGGTCTACATATTATGTAGGTAAAATTTTCACTTTCCTTTTGGTTTTTGTTAAACTAATTAGGTAAATAAAATATTGCAATTAGGTACCTACCGGTTCTTTAATGTGAAAGATGATTGATGCGTGCTTACAATCTGTAAGTGTTTTTTCTGACGATTTTCAAAAGCTGTAAAAAGCTGTGGTTTCGAAGAATTCCTTGATAGTTTTCATGCACATGATTTTGTTCATGTTTCATCAATTCACCTCTCCATCTATTGAATAACATAACATGTATCATGTATGAGATATGCACAAGAAGAAGCTATGGATTATGGATATAATTATAGGTACCTCCTGTGGTCTACATATTATGTAGGTATAAAATTTTCACTTTCCTTTTGGTAAATAAAATATTGCAATTACCTACCGATTCTTTTTTTTTCAGTTGACTTTCTCAAATCCCAAATTGCCGACTCTTATGAAATTCCGTCCTTGTATTGTCGTCTGAGAGATTTCAGTCCTATGACGCTTCTAGTGGATTTTTCTCGCCGCTATGGGTCCCACAGGGGTTTTGGGAATGTTGTGGCCGCACTTATCATGCTACAAAAGTTCACGGTAAGGAGTAAAGGACCCCCAAATGTCATTTCTTATTATTCTAAACGGAGTTCTGTTTGTTCCAACTTGTAACTTCAGCAAATTCAGAACCAAAAACATCCTATCCTGAGCGGATAAAAGGTTCGTTCTCGGAAAGGCTGGCTGTTTGTTCCAACTTGTAACTTCAGTAAATTCAGAAGCAAAAACATACTATCCTGAGCGGATAAAAGGTTCGTTCTCGGAAAGGCTGGATTTCACCTATCCTGTCTTCCTTGTCTGTTAGATTTCGGGACGATAAGACCTTAGCAGTGTTACAGTTTCCTCCCTATGAATGAGATGAATGAGTGTTTATGTTAACATTTTTTCATTTTGGTAGGTACATAGGTATTATACATATTTAATAGATAGCTAGTTAGTAGGTACCACATACCTATTTTCATTTCAAACTCTAGTAAAACAGAAGTCTCATTTGTTTCTGTCAAGCATCAGTACTGTTCACTCACATCTTTTGGTAGGTACATAGGTATTATACATATTTAATAGATAGCTAGTTAGAAGGTACCACATACCTATTTTCATTTCAAACTCTAGTAAAACAGAAGTCTCATTTGTTTCTGTCAAGCATTTTACATGTTCACTCACATCTCACATGTCAAACGCAAGAAAATTCATTTTGTTTTCTTGGTATTTTCGTTGAAAATATGAAGCTTTCAGATGCTGTGTAGAATAAAAAGATTATGTTGATCAAATTAATAGGTACACAATACCTAACCTTATTTAACCTATTTTTTTCCTTCAGATATTACAAGAAGTTTCCCAACTGTTGCCAGACAACGAGCGAATTCAAATGCTCGAAGTGATTCATAGTTATGTATGTAACGGAATGGAGGTTGTAGTGGGTGGAAAAGAGAGGGAATGGGAGGGAGAGAAAGATGGAGAGAGTAATGTGTAACTAAGTAGAAAAATCTGGTGTGAACATCACACGACTTTCCTTATCCTATTAAATGATGCTCATTTTTATGTTCTATAGTAACTTTTACCATATCTCTAACCGTTTAGTCAGTATAGCTGAAAGCCGCCAAAAAAACGGCATGCATGCCAAATTTCAAGTCTCTAGCTCTTACCGTTCCCGAGATATTATTGAATTACACCGAAAACCGCTAAAAAGTGGTAAAATGCCGCCAACCTTTGCACCAATCTTAACCAAAGTTTCGTGTCGCATCCTTGTCACATTTGACAGCTGCATGCCAAATTTCAAGTCTCTAGCTCTTACCGTTCTCGTTATATTATTGATTGCAAATACGAAACTTATAGACCTTTGATTGACATGGCGCAGCTGAATGATAAAGACGAACGTCATTTGGAAAAGCCAGATCTTATTAGAAACAAAAGTACAAAGAGGACCAAAGATTCTCTTCTAGGAACTGCAAATACGAAACTTATAGACCTTTGATGGACATGGGGCAACTGAATGATAAAGACGAACGTCATTTGGAAAAGCCAGATCTTATTAGAAACAAAAGTACAAAGAGGACCAAAGATTCTCTTCTAGGAACCTGTAGGGTAGCGCGCAATCGACAACAGAATGCGTCCGGTGTGGTATACAATCCGGCTTTCTATGATGCCCCGATAACCTACTTGAATCAGGATGCAACTAACCCTAGCTATCAACCTTACTTACAGCTGAATGCTGATAGACAGCTGGAACTGGTGGAGCTTACGCCATCCTCTATAGATTATCACACCAAGAAACGAAACGACACATTGACAAAGTTTTGAAAAGCGATACTCTGATACGAGTATCAGATCAAAAGAAGATTCACAACTCTACTCTTGACTCTTATCAAAGATTAGTCCAAGTAACCATTCTCTCTCTAAAACGTAGGTAGTTTCTGGAGTGCTCTCTAATAGGAGAGGATACAAACGTGGTTGCCAAGTTAATTTCATTGACACAACTCTACTCTTGACTCTTATCAAAGATTAGTCCAAGTAACAACCATTCTCTCTCTAAAACGTAGGTAGTTTCTGGAGTGCTCTCTAATAGGAGAGGATACAAACGTGGTTGCCAAGTTAATTTCATTGAAATCGAAACAAGTTCGTTCAATTTTTGTTCACAGGTTCTGAGCGTGATGGGAAATTTCTGGAGCCCGTACTGAAACCTTATCTAATCAAGTTATACATCGCTAGTCATGAATTTCATTGTTGTTTCCTTGATTGTAACAATAATAGTTCCTATGTACATAAAACATAAAAGACTCAACAAAAACATTTGAAAGGCGCTGAAAAGAACTCGAACATTATAACAGCACTCAGAGATGCCTTCCCAGAGATAAAACATTAAGCACAGAGCTTTCTGCTCCCTGACACGATCTTCAGTACTTCACAATATAATGACAGGGTGTTTCAATTCCTAATAAGAAGATCATAATATATCTACCTTCTCACAGAATTAGGTTCCGAATCAGCGTTTTCTCCCTCAACTTTACCGAATTCTCCCTTAATTAGGTAAATATCTGGATCCTAATAAGAAGATCATATCTACCTTCTCACAGAATTAGGTTCCGAATCAGCGTTTTCTCCCTCAACTTTACCGAATTCTCCCTTAATTAGGTAAATATCTGGGACACAGGGACAAAAGTGATACGGTAATACCCCATTAATTGAGCGTGAAGGGTCCAAATCTTGAAGAATGAGTCGGTTTTGAAGCCCGAATAGGCATATTGGTTGATTGGTTTATTCCACAATCTTCATGGACCATTGAAGTATTCTAGGAATGATAGAGTATAGACTAGGTAAATAAATTCTGAAAATTTCTTTAGTTCTAAGATTACTATGTAGATATTATTCTTATTATTAATTTAGGGTATGAAGTTCATGCTTCCGGACAGCGGCCAACAGAAACGAAGAGCAGCCAACACACTCCTAATGAAAGCTTTGCCTTTCATATAATTATTACTATTCCAGGGGGAAAATTCCCCTGTTACAAAAAAAAAAAAAAAAAAAAAAAAAAAAAAATTTTTAACATGCTCTCATTGCACATGCTGATTACCTACATTAAAGTAACAACCAATAACCAATAGTCTTTTCTCGTTGATGGTATACAATAGGCATTTCTTTGCCTGTAGTGTAGACTCTCATTTTCAGTAGTTTTTGTCGGGCACCAAATATCACTTGAAGATAGGTGTGAGAAAACTAGAAAAGCACTTACTCACATCTTTTCCACTTTCCCCACGCCCTGCCATCCAAAAATGCTTACAATCCCTTTTTCTTCCCTTCTTTAATTCTTTTGGTTGCTTTTAATATTTTTCTTTCTTATTTCTCACATCGTTGGTGTTTTGCCTCAAAAGCCATTTATTTCTCTGTCAGTTTCACCACCACGGGTTACATTTGTGTGTCGTTTACTTTTTCATTCCTCGTTTTCCTGGTTTCAAAAATGTCATTTTGTTTCCAAAAGTACCTGATACTATTGTCATTTGGTATTCACAATTTCACATACGTTTTTGATGAAACTATGTATGTATTTACATACGTTTGTCACGTATCTCTCCCATGAACTTGTGTTTCGTGCTTGGAACTTGCAATGAAAGTTTTGCAACTTTTTGAGGTGATGGAGAAACTCTCTCATCTTGTCCTCCCTACAGACTCATATGAAAACGTTTGGTGTCCCAATATGTTTTGATAGCCTGACCAGTCTCGTGCTTCCTTTCTCTTTATTTTCATTTTCAAAACAGCGGATTCATCAATGAATTCAGAAAAGGAAATAAAAAGAAAGTAAAAATATCATCAATGAATTCAGAAAAGGAGAAGAGAGAGAGGAAAAAAAAGGTCTAAAAACGGAAAATTCTCCTCCTCAATGAAACAGGCCTGAGGGTGACATGAGATAACTTCTGCATCACAAACATTTGAAATATCATCAATGAATTCAGAATAGGAGAAGAGAGAGAGAGGAAAAAAAAAGGTCTAAAAACGGAAAATTCTCCTCCTCAATGAAACAGGCCTGAGGGTGACATGAGATAACTTCTGCATCACAAACATTTTTCTCTTTAGTGTTCAACCCCCGTGTTTATTTCGTAGCAATGAAACATTTGCTACATTAGACGCATGTCGTCTGTGTCGTAGTATGCCTCTCATCAGATGGGCGAGAAGAGACACAATACTTCCCATTTAGGTGCTGGGTCAATACGAGAACACCAGAAAGTAACCCATTGAAATATTTGCAATCGAAAAACGAGTACAAATTCTATACATATATATATAAAAAAACATATAAATACCTTCATTGTTCTCCAGGCTGGGAGTGGGCAGGAACGATGTTGAATATTGTGGGAGAGACGAGTGACGGCCTGGACCTCATTTTCACCCCCTGCCCTCACCAGGCGTTGCGTCACCGGATGCGTATGTCACCGGACTCAGGCGGAGGCTTCATGACGCGTAGCTTAGGCCGGACGCAACCGCAAAGGAAGAGCGACATGCATGCACTGACAACCTTCACCTTGCCACGATTGAGTCGAAACTTGGAATCAAGTGAGTACCTAGGTATTACTTCGGAAGTAAAGTTTTTAAAAGTTCAGTTCCTTCTTTGGACCTGAAATTTGGGCGATATAATAAATAATTAATAGAAGAAGCTATGAATGCGTACATGCGCATCCATCTGTCGAAAGATTTTTATGAAAGGCCAAGTTGAGAGACATTATACATAGTTTAGCATTTTATGCCGAGGGAAATAGGTATGTACCTAACCAAATTACACATTTCTATTTTAATAATCACATTTAAGGAATTGTCTGTACATCACATACGGTGTTCCATGTTAAAAGTGCAGGCTTGGAATATATATTATTAAACCGTTAGATCAAACTTTATTTACAAAATGAATATATACAAATGGTAACAAAATTTATAGGTACAAAATGAAGTTTGATGAAGGGTGGGGTTAATGCCTATGGCATTCTCTAGCAATGTTACATAAAACTTGGAATATATTATTAAACCATTAGATCAAACTTTATTTACAAAATGGTAACAAAATTTATAGGTACAAAATGAAGTTTGATGAAGGGTGGGGTTAATGCCTATGGCATTCTCTAGCAATGTTACATAAAGTTTCGGTTGAGAAAGCATTACATTTTGTGCAGCCGCGGGTTGCACGGAGAATCAATGGGAGTTTTAAGGGAACAGACTACAAGGGATGTTCGAAACAGGTAAATTATTTTCTATACATTATTTTTTTAAATTTATTTGTCCTGTTTCCTTCTTTTTTTGGAAATTCTATTTATTTATTAAAATTAATTTGAATAAAAATTCTGTGAAATTAAAATTCATTTATTTTCCATTTTAGTTTGGTTAAAAATTTATTGTACATAAAAATAAAAATATATAATAAAATTATATAAAAATATGAATCTGAAAGTGCTTTCTTTACACTTGACTATTAAGTGCTGATAAGGTTTGATGAAGTACCTACCTATTATCTCGCAAATTACCTTATCTTCAAGCAGGGGCCTCTCACTTTTCTTCTAGTTTTACTTTCCTTATCCTATATAGGTATATAGGAAGAGAAGAATAACTATGAGAAAATACTACTTTATCGATATGTTATTTTATTTTTTATTTACCTGTTTTCAAGTTTAAAAAAAGTTTTAGTAATTGCTTGTTTGTCCATACCTTGGCTGGGATTGAACTCACGCCCTCCTGATTATTTACCAGGCGAGCTTCTCGACCAAAACACCACCAAGGCAAGTTTGAGCTGCTTGGAAAAAAGTCCCAGAGCAAGAGAAGATGTACAAAATTAGGCACCAAACTAAAAGGCACCTGTCTACGAGAATATTCATTTAGGTACTAACCGCATATTCCGTGCTTCTAAATGGAAACCGTCGCGTCGTCACTCAAATCTTGTCAGAATTTTGCCTTAATACCAGTACCAGGTACTTATCTAACAGGCATAGGTATACCTGCACTGAAAAATAGGTCCCTACGTACATAAGTAGGTATGTAAACTTTCAAGGGTAAAAAGTTTTTATGTACTTTGTACCTATCTTGTTTTAACCTACATACATGTACATTGTAATACATGCATGTTACCTAGGAATCTTGTTAAATGCAGACTGTTACAGCCTTTAAATAGCGCCATTTTTTCTGATTCCACGACGGAAATCAAGTTATGAAAGACTATACTCTAGAAGTCTATGTAGAAGCTTCCTTCCCTATCATATTGTAATACATACATGTTACCTAGGAATATTGTTAAATGCAGACTGTTACAGCCTTTAAATAGCGCCATTTTTTCTAATTCCACGACGGAAATCAAGTTATGAAAGACTATACTCTAGAAGTCTATGTAGAAGCTTCCTTCCCTATCATTTTAGATTAACTTTAATACCAAAGCTAAAGTTTCAACATCTTAGCTGCATTAGGTAACTAAACTTGTAATAATCTGTGCCAAGAATTCAACTTATTTACTTCCGCCCTTCCTTATCTGCACTATTTAATCACCTCCTTCACATCCTTCTTATCTGTATTTGCTTAGCTACTCCACTCACCCATTCCGACTTTATTACTGACCAACGAGATATTGAAAGTCTCTCCCTCCAAGCAACTAACGTTTTTGGAGCTGTTTTCCATTATGTTCCTTAAGTTTTAAATTTTCCATCTCTTGTTTTCAACAAGAGTTTCTATCTCTGAGATTTTCTTCTTTTATTATGACATAGATAGGTATAGTTACTGGAGGTTTGCTTATTATATGCTTCAGTTCTCTCTCTCTCCCCTCTATTTTTGAGAGGTTTGATAGAGGGAACTGTAACAACGGAGGCCTTACCGTCCCGAAATCGAAGAGAGGAGAAGGACAGGATAGGAGAAAGTCAGCTGTTCCGAGGGCAATCCTTATCTGTATAGGATAAATTTCGCCCCGGGAAAGAATAAAATAAAATAAATAAATTGTTACGAAATAAAAACGGCGGTGAAACACTCATCTTAAAAAAAAGTGGCAAAAGTAACAGGAAATTGAACATATACCTTGTCCAATGTCCATATTTCCTACCCTAGTTACCCTGTAATGTCGGACGGAGGCCTTACCGTCCCGAAATCCAAGAGAGGAGAAGGACAGGATAGGAGAAAGCCATCCGTTCCGAGGGCAAACTTTATCTATTCAAGAATTTCGCGAATCGAATTCGCGACCTAGTGCTCCAGTTTTAACTAGTCCATCTCTCAACACCTATGTATACTCTCCCATTACTTCCCTCTTCATCTCAACTATCGACTGATTGGAAAAGTTATTATTGCTGTTTGGAAAATGTCATTTCTACTCCGGGTAGGAAAGGTGGGGGCACAAAAGCTAGCCTGAGAGGTAACAAAAAAGTATAAAAAAACCTTACCAACTTCAAATAATAAGGTACAAAAAAGTTAGGATGATCATCTACATTCCAGTCCATGGTACCTATACTCCTGGACAAAATTAGCGCACACCTTGAAAATTTCCAAATATTTTGTTGTTGCCTGCATTTGAAACACTAGGTATGTAGTTAGGAAGTAGGAACCTATGTAAATTGTGTACTTGGCATATCCACTATTATGAAAATATTAAGATATTAAAATAATTTAATAAACTCTAATAAATTATCGATGTCAAAATTAGTCGAGGTAAAAGTAACAAAAAGTGAAAAAAGAGCTTTTGACACATCCACTAGTAAGATTTTTTACACATCCACTAATAAGTTGATATTTATAGAAACTCCATAAAATACAATTTGACAACAGTAGCATTCTCATTCTCTCTCGGGTTACAATCTAGCTATCACTCATTAGTCTCATTACTCATTACTGTACGTGATTTTATGTGCATACCTCCATGAGAGAGTGCACTTTGAGGGGATGTGTTACGTAATGTTGTGCTAAATCGACCAGTTTCTAAAAATTGCTCACAAGTTACAAAATTTGATCTAACAGTTTGTTTAAGCAAAGCTTTTGACCTTCATGTAACCCAAGTTACGTTTATAATTTTTGTCTATTGCATACTCATTAGTCTCATTACTCATTACTGTACGTGATTTTATGTGCATACCTCCATGAGATAGTGGGGATGTATTACGTAGTGTTGTGCTAAATCGACCAGTTTCTAATTGCTCACAAGTTACAAAATTTGATCTAACAGTTTGTTTAAGCAAAGCTTTTGACCTTCATGTAACCCAAGTTACGTTTATAATTTAACCAATAGACCTATCATATGAACCAAGCTAAATAAACTAATGAGTATAAAACCAGAAACGTAGTTCCGGTTAGGTAACCATTCCCAATCTCTAAACCTGAACCCTAACATACCATTTATAATTTTTCATGGAGCTATTGGGCCTCTACTCGCATCACAGTCTGGAGACCGCTGTTCCAGTCACTGACGGCACCAGGGATGCAACCCCTTCATTTGTACATAATCCTGATTTGTTGTTGACTTCTGAGGCTATAGCGCTAGCGCTACATCCTCTCTCCTCTCTTCCCAATATTTCCACTTCCCCTACCTCTCTCTCCTTCTTTCCCTCTCTCTTAATCCACCATTCCTTATTCCCTCTTCCCAATCCTAGTGGATGCATAGAGAATTAATTAATGTTCCAGCCAGATTGAACTTTCGCGAGTATCAACATTGCACGCGTGCACCTCTAACCAATTTAGTGATGAAAACCCAACGGTAGACTGGTAAAGTTTAGTGCAATATTGTTCTACACTCGGGAGGTCTCAGTTCAAACCCCCGGGAGACATGAAAAATGTATGCCGCTCAGTTTATTTCAGTTTTTCACCATTCCTATTTCCTCTTCCCAATCCTAGTGGATGCATCAATTAATGTCGCAGCCAGATTGAACTTTCGCGAGTATCAACATTGCACGCGTGCACCTCTAACCAATTTAGTGATGAAAACCCAACGGTAGACTGGTAACCACCATTCCTATTTCCTCTTCCCAATCCTAGTGGATGCATCAATTAATGTCGCAGCCAGATTGAACTTTCGCAAGTATCAACATTGCACGCGTGCACCTCTAACCAATTTAGTGATGAAAACCCAACGGTAGACTGGTAAAGTTCAGTGCAATATTGTTCTACACTCGGGAGGTCTCAGTTCAAACCCCCGGGAGACATGAAAAATGTATGCCGCTCAGTTTATTTCAGTTTTGTTATGTTGCTCGTAGGAATGCAACATAAATTTTTCATGTGTCATTATATGTACGTTATGTATGTAACGGAATGGAGGTTGTAGTGGGTGGAAAGGAGAGGGATAGAGGCAGGGAGAGAAAGGTGGAGAGAGTAATGTGTAACTAAGTAGAAAAATCTGATGTGAACATCACACGACTTTCCTTATCCTATTAAATGATGCTCATTTTTATGTTCTATAGTAACTTTTACAATATCTCTAACCGTTTAGTCAGTATAGCTGAAAGCCGCCAAAAAAACGGCATGCATGCCAAATTTCAAGTCTCTAGCTCTTACCGTTCCCGAGATATTATTGAATTACACCGAAAACCGCTAAAAAGTGGTAAAATGCCGCCAACCTTTGCACCAATCTTAACCAAAGTTTCGTGTCGCATCCTTGTCACATTTGACAGCTGCATGCCAATCTTAACCAAAAGTTTCGTGTCGCATCCTTGTCACATTTGACAGCTGCATGCCAAATTTCAAGTCTCTAGCTCTTACCGTTCTCGTTCTCGAGATATTTTGTTTACAGACAGACACACAGACCGACAGGACAGACAGACACACGGACCAATGGCTGAAACTTTGTATTTTAGTCGCCAGGGACCTCAAAACGTGTTTTGGCACTAAAAACTGACCATCGAAATTTTGACTTTCCTTCCTATAGGATAAGGAAAGTAAAAAAAGCATTAAAAAAAAAAGTCCCTCAGGGTAATAAGAGAAATAACTCCTTTTGCGCCATTCTTCCCATCTCTTCTCTCCCTCTCTCTCTCTCTCTCCGTCTCATTTATTCTCTATTCTCTCCCCTCTCTCTATCAAACTCTCTTTCTCCCTTCCCCTTTCCTAGAGTATTTTAAATTGCAAAATGTGTGCTCTTGTGGCCATGTGCAGTTTAATTAGAGCAGTCAATAGTAGACCAATGGGTAATGGGTATTAAAATTAGAAAATACGTATACGTACCTACCTTTCTACGAGCTACGAAAATGATTAATTTGTATGTAGAATGTACCTACATGTTTCGTTTATGATAGGTACAAAAAAGTTAGGATGATCATCTACATTCCAGTCCATGGTACCTATAAAAGTGGTGAGATCAGAAAATCAAGGCCAAGCCAAGCCTGCAGTCATAGTTTTTCATGGCCGCTGAATCTCAACAAACTTTAGTTCCTTTCGTCTGTCATGATTTTCTTCCTCCACATTTTGCTGAAAAAATTACTTTCAATTTTCCAAATAGGTTATACTTACACTTGTACGGAAAAATCTACACATTGTCCCGCATATTCTTTCGCTAACTTGAGTCCATTGACCATACAACATTATGTACCTAACTAGTTACATGTTTGACAAAAATAATAATAATAATTATTAGAAGCTTTAAAAATATTTTAGTTACATTATTACCTACCTACACAAGAAAGTATACCTATCTACTTACACAAACATTTGATAATTATACAGATTATTGCATCCATTAGAATGTACCTACATGTTTCGTTTATGATAGGTACAAAAAAGTTAGGATGATCATCTACATTCCAGTCCATGGTAGGTACCTAATTACCTATAAAAGTGGTGAGATCAGAAAATCAAGGCCAAGCCAAGCCTGCAGTCATAGTTTTTCATGGCCGCTGAATCTCAACAAACTTTAGTTCCTTTCGTCTGTTTTCCTAATTAAAAATTACTTTCAATTTTCCAAATAGGTTATACTTACACTTGTACGGAAAAATCTACACATTGTCCCGCATATTCTTTCGCTAACTTAAGTCCATTGACCATACAACATTATGTACCTAACTAGTTACATGTTTGATAAAAATAAAAATAATAATAATTATTAGAAGCTATATAAATAATTTAGTTACATTATTACCTACCTACACAAGAAAGTATACCTATCTACTTACACAAACATTTGATAATTATACAGATTATTTTATACAGATTATTTGCATCCATCTAAATCTAAAAATTTGCGGAGCTAATATCCAGCCGTCCCTGTTACCTCTTTTATTTCTCTTTAACCCTTGTATTCCTTTCTTCTTTACATCACATTTCTTATTCCTTTCTCCTGAGGTTTTTCTCTTCCTTTTTCCTAAAATCTTCCAGACTCTTGAATGTAATATGTACCTATCTTATCTTATATTATAAGAACAAGAACTCATTCACAGTTCACATTTCATAGGTCACACACTGATCGCTCTATCTCGAGAACCACAACACGTTCCTTTCTCCTGAGGTTTTTCTCTTCCTTTTTCCTAAAATCTTCCAGACTCTTGAATGTAATATGTACCTATTACTTATACCTACATACATATCCTAACTGCACAAGTCAAAAACTAAAGGCTCAAGTGAAGATCAAAAGGACAGACAGATCATCATCAGATACTTCCTGTATCAATTAGGACGGACAAATAAAAAAGGCAATCCCTCTCACCCCTCTGAAGGACAGACAGATCATCATCAGATACTTCCTGTATCAATTAGGATGGACAAATAAAAAAGGCAATCCCTCTCACCCCTCTCCCTTGGTCTGGTAGAAAATAGGGGACCGGATATTGAACAGATAGCATCCCCAGGGAGTATAATGTAAACATGGTAAATGGGGATAAGGGGTATTGGTACCAAGAGGAAACTGAAATAAAATGTACACCAGCCTTGTCTTCAAGTGGAAGGGGTGTAGGAATGTTTTTGATATTGAACAGATAGCATCCCCAGGGAATAATGTAAACGGGGATAAGGGGTATTGGTACCAAGAGAAAACTGAAATAAAATGTACATCAGCCTTCCCTTCAAGTGGAAGGGGTGTAGGAATGTTTTCCTGCGGTGGATATTAGGGACGGAAACAGATTTTTTGTCTGGATGGTAAATGATAGCATCCCCAGGGAATAATGTAAACGGGGATAAGGGGTATTGGTACCAAGAGAAAACTGAAATAAAATGTACACCAGCCTTCCCTTCAAGTGGAAGGGGTGTAGGAATGTTTTCCTGCGGTGGATATTAGGGACGGAAACAGATTTTTTGTCTGGATGGTAAATAATGTAAACGGGGATAAGGGGTATTGGTACCAAGAGGAAACTGAAATAAAATGTACACCAGCCTTGTCTTCAAGTGGAAGGGGTGTAGGAATGTTTTCCTGCGGTGGATATTAGGGACGGAAACAGATTTTTTGTCTGGATGGTAAAACAATTATTTGTCTGTTGAAAACAGATTGTTAAGTCAGGCCTGTTTTCCTAATGAGGGCGATGGATTTTGTCTCGTCTGGTGTGCATCACTAATTTCCCCCCTTGTCGCGGACGGGACGGTAGGAGCAAGCTCACAAAATCTAAATCAGCCCCAAGAAATTTTATTAACCTGTTTTCCTAATGAGGGCGATGGATTTTGTCTCGTCTCGTGTGCATCACTAATTTCCCCCCTTGTCGCGGACGGGACGGTAGGAGCAAGCTCACAAAATCTAAATCAGCCCCAAGAAATTTTATTAAATTCCATAAAAAAAAGTAGCCAAGGTACCAAGGTAGGTAGGTAATTCATTTTGATACGTAAAATAAATACCTCCCCAACTTTAGTTGGAAGTTGGGACTGTTGAGAGACAAGAAAGATTTATGGCTACAAAACTGTAATTTGTGGAAATTTTGGATAGGGCCGTGTATTCTGTACTCCAAGAGAAGATAAATAATGAATGGGAATATACGGAGGAGTCAAGCCGTATTGCCAGTTAGGGTATTTTTTTACCCTATACTTTAGGGTATTTTTGGGTTCCCTAGGATAAAACGGCGGCAATTAGAAAAATAGGGTAAAAACCTGGGGTAAAATTACAGGCCCATGTCCCGTTTTTTCCCTACTCGCTGAA
Organism: Diaphorina citri; assembly: GCF_000475195.1. Taxonomy (NCBI): domain Eukaryota; kingdom Metazoa; phylum Arthropoda; class Insecta; order Hemiptera; family Psyllidae; genus Diaphorina; species Diaphorina citri. The sequence continues at coordinate 15,051 of NW_007379805.1, forward strand.
AGAAATTGCCTGCTGCCCTGTCAGGATTTAGAGGGCTATTCACAACACTTTATCAGAAATCTAAGGCTATGGATTCTATGGAACCGTTCAATTTACCCATTTTATGAATATTTATTGTTACGAAATAAAAACGGCGGTGAAACACTCATCTTAAAAAAAAAGTGGCAAAAGTAACAGGAAATTGAACATATACCTTGTCCATACCAATAGACCTATCATATGAACCAGGCTAAATAAACTAATGAGTATAAAACCAGAAACGTAGTTCCGGTTAGGTAACCATTCCCAATCTCTAAACCTGAACCCTAACATACCAAGCGTCATGCTTACTGTACCGGAAAATACACCAACGTTCAAATAGTAAGTCCTCCCCATGAGCGATAACAAATAAAATGCCATCAGGAAACTTGCTGCTCCGGATAATAATAGAAGAGAAGATGCTAGAAACAAGGAACACATAGGTAAATGTTGTCTGGGACTTCGAATCCAAGAATGTTCCTTAGACGGACTGAAAGACTTCTTGAAGAAGCTAGCTTCCTCGTCATCAACTATTGGCGTTAGTTTGATCGGGGTTGAGGTTACCCTAGCAGTAGGTCTGTATGTAGGAGAGATGACAGCCATGCTCTTCGAAGTGGAATATTGAGAGCCACATATGCTACTAGCTGTATTCTTCACTGAAAATGTCGTCTCTAAATCATCTAGAGCGGGTCGTAAACTTTTCTCTGGTGAAAGAGTTGACTGGTTATGATTTCTGACCACGAGAGAATGGTGCCTCAATAGTGCTTGTGAGGTGGTGTTAGGTGACGTGATATTCATATTGAGCCTTCTCCTAGAACTGATAACTCTGGCTGATCTTGTCCTTGTGGGTAAGTTTGGTGATATAAGATCACTAGGTGATTGATTCCGCCCATGATATGATCCCCTATATTGTGATATGCCTGCAATTGACATGGTCCTCCTGAGGTTCTGTGCAGAATTCTGTTGATTTAATGCAGCTTGAGCAATCATCGGAGCTAACACATCTAAATTATTCCTTCTGTTTGGTACGCTATATGATGCACATCTGTCGAGCTTGAAATTTCTTTTCGGTGTAACTTTCGGAAATTCCCTGTGTCTTTGCACGACAGGTTGGTAGTTGTGTTTTTGAGGAGTGATACTAAGCAGGGTGGATCTGGAGTCATATTGCCGAATAGATTGCCCTACTGGTGAATATCTACGGAATGGGGAAGCACTATATACATTATTATCCCTCGTATCTATGTTGTGGACTTTGCTTAGGATCTCCTCGTCATCCACATACATTTCGTTGTCAAATTGATATCCTTCATCATCCTCCAGGTTGTCCACAGATTCGAAAGTGTCATTTATATGATTGTAGCCAGAGTTCAAGTAGCAGTTATTTCGAGTCTCCATTGTGTACAAATCTGAAACAAATAGGTACATGTTACATATACATACGTATAGGGTGTTTTTTTAGAGGTTTATTTTTCAAAATGCTATAAAAGACATGCAATTTTAGATTTTGATAAGACATTAATTTTGTTTATTGGAAAGGTAATTGTATTCCATTTAATGTTTGAATACTAGTTTGGGCATACGGGCACCTCGGATAGCTCGAACGAAGCGAAACATTTGATCCTTAACTAGTATCCATAGTAAATTAAATGTGCTATTGTCGGTGGCTAAGCTTAGATACCTACCGCAGGTACAAAAACTCTCATACCTACTTGCAAGGGTTACAACACGTAATGAAATAAAATCTTACTTATTCTCAGTTTCTTACCTATAGATTTCGTGTAGAATGTAGAGTGCAAGCAATCCTTATTAATCAGCCTGTTTGTGATCCTTATTAATCAGCGTGTTTACGTTTACGATCGTAATCCTCAGTGACGGGAACTTGAAATTTTCTCATCTGTCATTCTATTTGGACACCATTTTCATGAATTTGTTCTATTTTACTTCACAACTCACAACTTTTTCTGGTCTGCTTGAGAACTTTTTTTAGTTAATTACGCGTATTACAAAACTTGCACTACCTTTTTCTTTCTCTAGGTACAACTTAAATTAGAGCGTTCTAGAGAATGGGTTTTCTTTGTGTAGGTAGTCAATTAATTTTTTTACCGTTTGGTTTAGCACAGAAAAGTTAATTACTTAGAAACTTGATAAAACTTTTCGACAATTTTTTCTAATTTTCAGAGAAAAAATCCTTGCAAAACAACGTACAGAAAAATATAAATGAGCTAAGAAAACTCTTAAAATGTAGGTTACCTCTTATATTCATTGGTTGATTGGTTTAGATTTGAAAAGTTCTCTTAATAATCTAATTTCTAAAAGATTGCACATATCATGAAATAATAAAGGTAGGTACAAAAACCCGAAAAAGTAATGAAAATAAAAATAAATGAAAAGTAATTCGAGTGCTTCACTGTGGTTCAGGCAATTATAACTCGGTTGACAATGTTGAATTTATTAATATACGTTAAGACGTAGGTATGTTTTTATAAAAATCAAATTAATTCAGAGCGGAGAGGATGTAAACTGACTGCAAGAAGCTAGAATATACGTTAAGACGTAGGTATGTTTTTATAAAAATCAAATTAATTCAGAGCGGAGAGGATGTAAACTGACTGCAAGAAGCTAGGAATTGAAGAAATACAGAAAACCATCCTACCAACTGAAAAGCCAGGTGCACTGGAAGAATACAATGCTGGGCCCCTCCTCTCTACATCATGCAGTGCTGGTTGTAACGGACTTTTTATACAGCTGGCACGCGTCCCCTAGTCCCTAGGATATAAATTGTATAGGAAACCTTTCATTACCTCTCTTGAATTGATGATACACATATTTAAACAAAATTGGCAAATCACGAGTTCTTTGGCGTTTTCGTTGAGGCCTTAGACCCCGTTCCTACTTGTCGTTCGGAAAAAAATCGTGTCGTGTGTAATGAGAACACTCTCATTTAAATAACATTCTACATTGCCTACAGCCTACAGGACATTTCTTAATAATGAATCGTGTCGTGTGTAATGAGAACACTCTCATTTAAATAACATTCTACATTGCCTACAGCCTACAGGACATTCCTTAATAATGTCGCCATGGTAGACGTTGGACAAGCAAAAAGTTCAGAAAACGGACGAGCTGTTGTTGAAGAAAATCCTCAGATTCAAACCACCAATCATACCTATCTGCTAAAAGTCTCACCAAAAATGTGTAAGAGAAAAAAAAAATGTAGGTATTCCATAATCACCGCCTTTACTCTATATATTTCGTGATTTTCAATGTTAGATATGAGCCTGGTTGGTAAGAATGAAAGGTACACAATGCATAGCATAACTATACGCAATGTGTTAAGAATGTTAAGATCGACCTTCGATTTTTGTGGAAGTTTGTCGCCATGGTAGACGTTGGACAAGCAAAAAGTTCAGAATACGGACGAGCTGTTGTTGAAGCAAATCCTCAGATTTCCAAACCACCAATCATACCTATCTGGTAAAGGTCTCACCAAAAATGTGTAAGAAGAAAAAAACAAAAAAGTATTCCATAATGACCGCCTTTCCTCTATGTATTTCGTGATTTTCAATGTTAGATATGAGCCTGGTAAGAATGAAAGGTACACAATGCATAACTATACGCAATGTGTCAAGAATGTTAAGATCGACCTTCGATTTTTGTGGAAGTACAACTTCAAATAACCATGTTTTATTTTATCATCTAATACCTACCTTTTAATCATTAGGTCATACATGGATTAAAATCATAGTAGGTACCTAATGAATTTTGAAATTCATCAATAAAACAAGTAAAAGCAGACAATAACAGAACTAAGCCTTTAGCCACACCAGTAAATTAGAAGGTGCAAAAGCGACAGAAAGTTGGTAAATTCTATCATCACTTGCTTTCATTGAAAATCATTAGGTCATACATGGATTAAAATCATAGTAGGTAGGTACCTAATGAATTTTGAAATTCATCAATAAAACAAGTAAAAGCAGACAATAACTAAGCCTTTAGCCACACCAGTAAATTAGAAGGTGCAAAAGCGACAGAAAGTTGGTAAATTCTATCATCACTTGCTTTCATTGAAAGAAAATCAACAGTATTTTGGTTCATCGTCAAAATCCAAAAGCTGTAGCTCCATATTTATGCAGTTGATTGAAAAAAGGACATCTTTAAAAAGGTAAAGATTTAACAATAAAATTGGTGATCAGATAGGCAGGTACCCTACCTGCTTTGTCAATTTCTGTCTTCTCTCTTCTATTGAGCAATTTTTGCGATCAGGTATTTTATATATTATTTATTATATTATTATACTAAGCGCAACACACATTACTTTCCTTCCTATAGGATAAGGAAAGTAAAAAGTACCTAAATTCAAAAGGACTAGAATTCTTCGTCACTTTTGTTCGAAAAAATAATACTATTTTTTTCCCCAATGTTTCAGAATTCAGATGAATTCCTTTTCGTCTAAGAGATGGACAGTTTAAACAATACAATCGACTATTTCAGTTCCAATATTACTGAGGATGTCACCTTGATTCAAGACCTGGAGGAAATTGGTAATTTTATTATATAGTAAAAAAGTAGAAATAAAATAAATACATGGACTTATTACACTTATAATAAGATGTCACATAGTCAGCTCCCATGGTGGTCACTGCGCTCGCCTTGCACACGGGAGACCCGGGTTCAATTTTCGGCGGGGTAAAAAAAATGTATCAGGCAAATTATTAATTCCGTGGCTGTTGTGGGGCTCACTCAGCCTCGTGAGGAAAGTACACAAATTTAATGCAACTGTGTACCATGTGTTTTAAGCACATCCACCAATCGATTTTACTTTTATCTTGGTGCTAACGGAAGCTAATGAATCATTCAAATTATCAAAAAATAACTTTCCTATTAGTTACTGACATTTTTTTTATGGTGCTGCAAAAACGAAACGCAGTCTTCTTGATTACTATTAGTCAACATTGACAACTGTGGGTCAGTATCAACCGCGGACTTTCGGGGTCCTAAAGTCCTAACTAAACAGTTGATATTTTGTTTCACAGGTTTAACAGAGTTGGAGACCGTGATCATAGCATGTTTAGCCACCGCAGTACCCCTGCTTCTTATATTTGGGCTAGGACTTTTATTGAAGTAAGTTCAGCTTGGTCATGGGTTCCCAAATTGGGCCTGAAGACAAGTCAGGGCGAGGGGAGAAATCTTCATTCGAAACGAGAAAGGACACAATACTTTCCAATGAGATGCTGGTGCTGGGTTAACACAAGAGCATAAGAAAATAACCCGTTGGTATACATATTTGTAAAATAGCACTTTTTCGTACAAATTGAAGGCTATTTCAACCGCCAAGATCATTTATTACATCAGGTTTTATATTACTCCACTTGTCTTTCAGATTTTATCTATTAACTTCTCACCGCTTTTGTGCGGATCTACATATATGTATATTGTATATGTGTCTAACCTACCTATAACGATATCTTTTTCAGATTATGCATTGACAGATGTATGAAGAGAAAAGCCGAGCGCTATCAGGGATATTTGACAAGGGATGGCTACTCCACTTGTCTTTCAGATTTTATCTATTAACTTCTCACCGCTTTTGTGCGGATCTACATATATGTATATGTGTCTAACCTATAACGATATCTTTTTCAGATTATGCATTGACAGATGTATGAAGAGAAAAGCCGAGCGCTATCAGGGATATTTGACAAGGGATGACAGTCGTCTTCGTGAAACTGATGACGAGGTAGGACGATATTGTATTAAACCAGATAGAAGATAATAGTGAAGATATTATAAGAGACCTTGTTTAGACTGCGGGAGTAAAGGGACTTTTAAGTCTCATTCTGGCAGTATAAACAAAGTACATATATTCTATTCTATATTACGTTGAAAGTACCAGTTCCAGTGGTTCATTCAAGGTAAGCAACGCTGTGTGTGGTTGCTATCCGAATGGCTGAAAATCTGGTTAATCGCGTGCTGCTGGCTTTTCGCGCAGGCTGGGCGAGGTTGTGAGGAGGCGGGTAGCTAGTAGCTTTTTTGTGGGATTTCAAAATTTCCGGTCATCCTGAATTATACTGCAGCACTTTTGATAAGACATTAATTTTTTTTATTGGAAAGGTAATTGTATTCCATTTAATGTTTGAATACTAGTTTGGGCATACGGGCACCTCGGATAGCTCGAACGAAGCGAAACATTTGATCCTTAACTAGTATCCATAGTAAATTTGGAAAGGTAATTGTATTCCATTTAGTGTTTGAATACTAGTTTGGGCATACGGGCACCTCGGATAGCTCGAACGAAGCGAAACATTTGATCCTTAACTAGTATCCATAGTAAATTAAATGTGCTATTGTCGGTGGCTAAGCTTAGATACCTACCGCAGGTACAAAAACTCTCATACCTACTTGCAAGGGTTACAACACGTAATGAAATAAAATCTTACTTATTCTCAGTTTCTTACCTATAGATTTCGTGTAGAATGTAGAGTGCAAGCAATCCTTATTAATCAGCCTGTTTGTGATCCTTATTAATTGCAAGGGTTACAACACGTAATGAAATAAAATCTCAATTATTCTCAGTTTCTTACCTATAGATTTCGTGTAGAATGTAGAGTGCAAGCAATCCTTATTAATCAGCCTGTTTGTGATCCTTATTAATCAGCGTGTTTACGTTTACGATCGTAATCCTCAGTGACGCAGTGACGGGAACTTGAAATTTTCTCATCTGTCATTCTATTTGGACACCATTTTCATGAATTTGTTCTATTTTACTTCACAACTCACAACTTTTTCTGGTCTGCTTGAGAACTTTTTTTAGTTAATTACGCGTATTACAAAACTTGCACTACCTTTTTCTTTCTTTAGGTACAACTTAAATTAGAGCGTTCTAGAGAATGGGTTTTCTTTGTGTAGGTAGTCAATTAATTTTTTTACCGTTTGGTTTAGCACAGAAAAGTTAATTACTTAGAAACTTGATAAAACTTTTCGACAATTTTTTCTAATTTTCAGAGAAAAAATGCTTGCAAAACAACGTACAGAAAATTATAAATGGGCTAAGAAAACTCTTAAAATGTAGGTTACCTCTTATATTCATTGGTTGATTGGTTTAGATTTGAAAAGTTCTCTTAATAATCTAATTTGGAAAGCTGTTAGATAGTTCAACTTCGAAGAGTAGAAGTAAGGATAGGTAAATGCTTTCTCTTACAAGTATATACCAGTCTACCATTTGATAAAGTGAAGTCAGCTGAAGATTGGAAAAATACTGAAATGGAAATATATAGGTGAGTGAAAATGAAAATATGAGCAGGAAGTAGAATGACAGAGATGAAAGATTTCACAGGAAATAGAAGATTATCAACAGGAAGTTCAAAGGTGTTGAAGTGGAGAGTGTATTCCTGAAAGTAGAGAAAAAGCTTCTTCCAATGTGTCATTAGAGCTTTTGATTTATGAGATTTCATACGGCCTTTGAAATTACCAATAAGTACACTATTACTTCAGAGTTGAAATCTCTTGTATTTTGTTTGTTTTTCCAGGGAATCTTGAAACCACAGACTACGCTATCACCATTCTCTTACGCAACATCCACCTCTTCCAGAAACACCGGAACTTGAAATTTTCTCATCTGTCATTCTATTTGGACACCATTTTCATGAATTTGTTCTATTTTACTTCACAACTCACACACTTCAGAGTTGAAATCTCTTGAATTTTGTTTGTTTTTCCAGGGAATCTTGAAACCACAGACTACGCTATCACCATTCTCTTACGCAACATCCACCTCTTCCAGAAACACCTTACTGTCCAATACAAGTGGAGGAACCACCTACATGGTAGACATTGTGGAAGAGCAAGATACAGAACAAGATGATCTGCTTGATATAAATGGACCTTTCATGTCCAATCAGGAATATTACAAGTACAACAAAAGTAAATACGAGGCATCTCAATGTGGGGCTCAAGATAGTCATGAAGGATTTTCCATAGATACTGCTGACGTTAACACAACTTGTGTTGAATTGACACATCACAACCATGAGCACAGGAAAATGACATTGAAGGATTTTCAAAACTCGCTCTATGAAAAGAAGGTTGAAGATGTTTTCAAAAGAAGCTTGTCCGACAGCGTGGATAATGAAGAAGTAGTGTCGGTAGACATTTTAGATAGTAAAAATGAAGCATTGAATTATCAGAAAATATTGAACGATAACCAAATGTTTTTAAAAGACATCAAAAGTTTACATAACGGTCACACTGAAAAAAATATTCAACAAAATCCTCAGAGCAACAACTGTGATATTAGAACTCCTTCCTCCTGTGATACCGTACACGGATCACAAAATGGACACAATATGGAACTCTCTGTCTGCGATCCATCTTCCATGAACTATACACGTGCTCATTTTAGAAAAGAAATTCCTGTTGATTCAAGTCCAGGCATTTATGATTTTGCCTGCAACTGTAAAATTCCTCATACTGCACCGACTCAAGCATTTGACGAAGACTCGATAAATATAAATATTCCTGATGTTGTTCAACATAATAATGAACTGTCCAATCTTGGACCAATGTCTTCGCAATGTATCCTAGAAAATTATCAAAACATGTATAATGATATCAGGTTAGGTCAGGTAACGTCAGGTTTCAGTCAATGTGATGCAGTGTGTTGTGAAAACGAATATTATAAATATGGAAATCAGAGGGAGTATTGTATTACTGACCTTATAGCGAGAAAACCTAGGCTTCCGGAGGAGTTTGTACATTTACAAATGCAAAAGAGATTGGGTAATGGATTGAAAACACCTCCGGATTAACCCTTAAGTTCATACCGTATCACATATGATACATGAACTTCTCGGTACCACTGCTGCGATCTGTTAGACTTTTTTTGAAATTTGTTGATTCTGAGAGGTTCTCTATACACTTGGCAACACTTTGTGATAGAGAGTTATCACTTTGTTTGGAATTTAAGAAAAATATTGCCATTTCTGTCGTGAAAACCAGCAGGTGTCTTCAGAGGAAGATTTTGTGATTTTCAAGGTAAGTTTTGATGTATTTCCGTAAATATTTTTACTGTCGCAAAAAATATGGTCCTATTTCTTGTTCTTTCATAAATAAGACAACGCAAACAGATTTACTTCAATTAATATAGCAACTTAGCAAAACGCCAATTTGTTTGTGTATCACAGATGATACACCATGCACTGAGAGTCATGCAAATCAGACATCAGAGATACAAAACTTGTGCTTTTCATTGGTCCGTGTGTGTGTCTGTCTGTCTGTAAACAAAATATCTCGAGAACGGTAAGAGCTAGAGACTTAAAATTTGGTATGTAGTTGTCAAATGTGACAAGGATGCGACACAAAACCATAGGTGCTGCGGTTGGCGGTATTTAGGCCGATTTTTGACGGTTTTCCACCGCTTTTGGCGTTTTTCCTTTAGGGAACTTACTGCATGGTGTAACATATATGACACACTAAGGTTTTACCGGTATATCTCGGTTAAAAAAAAAGATAAAAAAAAAATCGTTGGTAGTACCTAAAGGCATCTCCTCCAAAGGCAATTTACTATGGTATCTCTCAAGCATTGGAAAAGTTAGCACAGGGGTGAAACACAAGCATTTGTCTGGCAAGCAGGAGGATATTTCGAATTAAAAACATTTGTGATGTCAAGTTGTCAATTAATTATTTTAATTTAATGTATAATTTATTTCAATTCAAACTTCATCGTTTACGTTAGGTACGAGTACATAAAATTTACAATAAATACCGGTGGCGGATGTGAAGTATAATTCAACGTCAAAGTGTACAGTTTTGAGTGAATTAATGTAAAATTTCTTTGAAAAAATTTCAATGTTTTTGCCTCCTTTTCACACAGGTATCTCTAAGTTTGTTTTTTTTTTTTTACTAGGTAGGCACTTTATTGAGTTCGAGTTCACAAGTGTAGGTCTGTAGGTAAGTATGGATGTACCTACCAATGTATTATTGTACCTATGTATGTAGGTACCTACTTGTATTAAATTTGATTTTGTGTTTTCAGTTCATTTAAATATTTCCAAGGGCTGAGATTTATGTACATGATTGCGGACAGAGCCTTCCTTACCGGAAAGTGTCCGCAATTCGGTAATCTTTTGGGTCGGGTGCCCGTTTCCAAGTATTACGTAGACGCTCGGTGTTACAGGGTTTTGAAGCAGTCCAAAATCAATTTGACCTGAGTCCTCAATTACCTAATTGTTTAAGATAAAAAAAAACTTCAAGTAGATCTAGATTCTACAGTGCAATAAATGAAATTAAAAAGAGCCAAATTATTTACCTCCTGTGTTTTTCTTTTTCTATAGTATGTCCACACAACCACACATAGTCGACGTCGATCGCTGTCGACGGCCGGTTTGGTGTTCATAGAGGGAACTGCAGTATGAGGGTTCATAGAGGATATAAGGAACTGCAGTAACAATGCAGGTTTTATCGTAGGTAACGAGATCGAAGAGAGGACAGGATAAGAGAAAGCCAGCCGTTCGGAGAACGAACCTTATCCCTTCACGATAAAATCCGCCCCGAGCGGGAATCGAACCCGCGGTCTAGCGCTTACAAGGCAGAGCCTAGCTAATCAACCAGGCTTAGCTATAGGCTGACCCAATGTGTGGACCAAGCATTAGCAATAGCAAGCCCTTTTGGAATGTCTTCATTTAACTCAACTGGTGCTAGTATTTCAAATGAAACATAATAGGTAGCAGCACAAGTAATATTTTCATCACAAATTACAAAATAAAAGAATTTTATCCTGGTGGGATAATGTTATTAATGTTCGTTCTCGGAACGGCTGGCTTTCTCCTATCCTGTCTTCCATCTCTCTTCGATTTCGGGACGATAAGACCTTAGCAGTTACAGTTCCCTCTATCAAACCTCTTTTTTTTTAAAAAAAAGAAAAATAGAAGATTTTAGGTAATAATAATAATAAAAAAAAACTTTTTCAAGCGCAACTCAACTTTTGCAAATGTTTTAAATAAAATCAAATAGGTAGCAGCACAAGTACTATTTCCAGCAAGACCTCACTCGGGAAAAGAGATTCCTATGGGGCCCCCCCAATCGAGCTCAAAATTTAATGGATCTTTTGCCAAATTCTATAAAAAATGATCAAACCACTCAAGTCATGGCGAAACTAAGAACTTCTTGAATGTCACAAAAGCATAAGACATCATTGTTTTTCAAGTCATGGCGAAACTAAGAACTTCTTGAATGTCACAAAAGCATAAGACGTCATAGTTTTCGTGTATAATGGATATATCTAAATGAGATCTTCTTCCACTGAAGATAAGGCCCGTTGAGCGTCGTATCTACCTGTGGGTGGGTGACCAACTGCGAGCACGTACGTACTGTTGGACTGTATTTAATCTTGCGAGGATAATCGAGGAACTGTCTGTTATCCTTGTTTATCCCGCTGGATCATTGTTTTCGTGTATAATGGATATATCTAAATGAGATCTTCTTCCACTGAAGATAAGGACCGTTGAGCGTCGTATCTACCTGTGGGTGGGTGACAAACTGCGAGCACGTACGTACTGTTGGACTGTATTTAATCTTGCGAGGATAATCGAGGAACTGTCTGTTATCCTTGTTTATCCCGCTGGGATATTAGGACTGAAAAGTCCCTTTACGGCGTCCCCTTATTTCAGCGAAAAAAGAGATTTTACCTATAATTTAAACTTTTTTTTCCTTTGCGGGACCTCTTGAGGCTAGGTATATACATTTGAATAATTCTCTCAGGATCATCAATCAGGGACAGCTTATTGTTCAAAATTGTATAGATGCATAGCGGACGGAGTCTGGGAAACGTTTAACAGTAGATAAGGTTTCTACCATTTTTACCACAAGGTACATACCTTTAAAAATAAAACCTCTACAACAATAAGTTTACCTTTCGGTTGTAAATCATTGCTAGTAATATATAACTCCGGAGGATTACGAGTATATTTTTATGACCGGGTCCCAGGAACGTAGATAACGGTACTTGGGCCCTATTCTGAGCCGGGCAAAACCTCTTCCGTTTGCATTAAATACAAAATTATAAATAGGCATTCTTAAGAGGAGAGGAGAAATGTCATATTATCATGTGGTCTTTGTACCTACTTGTACCCTGGAACCACTTTGATATGAGGTATGACAGCTAATTTTCGCACTCCTTATGGCCAATCAGTTAAATTTTGTGTAATCAGTTTTTTAGGTATACCCTGGAAAAGTCAAAGTAGCACAACTTTCAATACGCATCATCTCATCAGTCACTGAAGTGGTCTGCTTATGGTGTGTATGCAGATATGTATTGCATCCACGACTAACAGGGAATGGAAAAGTCAAAGTAGCACAACTTTCAATACGCATCATCTCATCAGTCACTGAAGTGGTCTGCTTATGGTGTGTATGCAGATATGTATGAACAGATTAGATGTGCTGAAAGTATAATAAGAAATAGTTAGGTATTTGAAACTTCATTATTTTGAGGCCTTCCATGACCTCATTTCATTTTAGTACCTAGAAAAGTTTATGAATCGTTTTTTTTTTTACAGTGAGACACAGGGTATCCGAAGATGACAACCAACTTAACCAGTTAACCCATGACAAAATGGACTTTGCCATTGTTCACTTTTTGAGATTATAACAACTGAATTTGTAATGAACATTGTTGTTTTCGGATAATCGCGATGGTTTTTAACAATTCCTGCGATACCAAGGTATTATTACTTTCTATTTTTGTTAACCAGTCATAATAAACAAAGTAGGTACCATCTACATGCCTGATTATATTTACAAGTAAAAGTTCTTCAAGGAATAGGTTTGTTAACCAGTCATAATAAACAAAGTAGGTACCATCTACATGCCTGATTATATTTACCTACAAGTAAAAGTTTTTCAAGGAATAGGACTATGCAAAATAACAATCTTTTACAGAAAGCATCAAACTTAATGTAAGTAGCCTCCGTGGCAGAGTGGGTATCAAAGGAATAGGACTATGCAAAATAACAATCTTTTACAGAAAGCATCAAACTTAATGTAAGTAGCCTCCGTGGCAGAGTGGGTATCACACTAGGCTTTGCACGCAGGAGGTCCCGGGTTCGATTCTCGGCGGGGTCAAAGTTTTGTCAGCTCTGTGCTTAGAGTTAAGGGTGCACTAAGCCTCGTGAGGACAAGTGAGTAGCTTTTTTAATCGAGTAGCGATTAGCCGGCATTACCTCTGTAAAAAGATTGATTATAATATTGATAAATAATGTATCATTTGTGGACATCACAGCATTAGGTACATATTAAAAAAATGTAGATTGATCATTGATCCCGATGAGTTTTGCGGCATTACCTCTGTAAAAAGATTGATGATAATTGATAAATAATGTATCATTTGTGGACATCACAGCATTAGGTACATATTAAAAAAATGTAGATTGATCATTGATCCCGATGAGTTTTTGATGGGTTTAGGTTTAGGTTGATACAAGATTATCAAATCTAAGGTTTCAACTGACAGTTGATTTGGAAATTGAAGTTTCGGACTCAGCCTCTGCGCTCGATAAAGAATTTTGGACCTCGGCCTTCGCAAAAACTTTTCATGGATATGCATATTTATAAAGATTTCTAATAAATGAACATACATAGCTCTTAAATTAGAGAAGTGCAGCGTTCTTTCGATACAAGATTATCAAATCCAAGGTTTCAACTGACAGTTGTTTTGGAAATTGAAGTTTCGGACTCAGCCTCTGCGCTCGATAAAGAATTTTGGACCTCGGCCTTCGCAAAACTTTTCATGGATATGCATATTTATAAAGATTTCTAATAAATGAACATACATAGCTCTTAAATTAGAGAAGTGCAGCGTTCTTTCTTTTTTATTTTCAAGTCCTCTCGAATATTTGCCTATCATGAACAATCTCACTCACGCGTATGTACACCCCTTTATCAAAACTTTTCACTCTCATCACAAGAGATAGAAATTATACATTATCATCTTCCCCCGTTTTCAAGTCCTCTCGAATATTTGCCTATCATGAAAAATCTCACTCACGCGTATGTACACCCCTTTATCAAAACTTTTCACTCTCATCACAAGAGATAGAAATTATACATTATCATCTTCCCCCTTTCACTATTTTCTTAAATTTCTATTTTTTACTTTTTTAAACCTCTCTCTCTCTCTCCCCCATTCATTCCCCCTTCTGTCATAGGATTTTCTCCCCCGTGCGATATTATCTTTATTCCATCTGTGTTTTATTCCTATAGGATAGATTAAAAAAATGTTCATGGGTGACTTTGTTGATTCACGAAATTTTCGCGGAAATGAATGGAGATGATAGATCGATGTTTCATGGGGAAAGACAGTAGCTCAGTGAAAAGGTATATTCAATTCGGGTACATGTAAATAGTAATGTTGTGATTATACCACTTTAAATTAGAAGGTGGTGTAATCATAATGTAGACAGGATGTAAATACTTGATAAAAGAATAGGAATTGATCCGCGGAAATGTTCTCAGTCACCCTGTATATGAGCCCTTCCTATTATTCTATCCGAATGAACTTGATAAAAGAATAGGAATTGATCCGCGGAAATGTTCTCAGTCACCCTGTATATGAGCCCTTCCTATTATTCTATCCGAATGAACCTACTTGATAAAAGAATAGGAATTGATCCGCGGAAATGTTCTCAGTCACCCTGTATATGAGCCCTTCCTATTATTCTATCCGAATGAAAATGGTTTCTAGTTTCTGGAGAGTAGGGAGTGGGGGAATCTGGAAAATCATGCACGTAAAAAATAATCGAGTTCTTGGAGCGTGTCAATGAAATTTGCATGAGATAACAAACATGTAGCTGAAAATATCGCACTAATTATGCTTATTTCAGAGCATCAGTGCTCTACAGGATAGGATTTCTCTATAATCCATAAAAGGCCTGCTCCATCTTTTGATAAGGGTAGCATTCAGGAAATAGAGAAATTCAGAAAGAATGGTTTAATAATCATCAATTTAGGTACATTACCGCAAGTACCTATTCCTAGATTTGTGCTTTGCTCGGATTCTTTGAGCGCCCTCCAAACCCTACAAAATGTCCTATCACCGAATCCTATTGTAATTTAGGTACAGATGCTTAAAAAAATACGAAATTTCTTTGCGGTAAATTTTCAGAAAGAAATTTAGCTAACATTAAAAACAACGTTTGTATAATTTGTATTTCATTGTCGCGTTAGAAAATGTAAAAAATATTTCTTTTTGATAGGTAATATCGACACAGATCAAAACAAGTATTGCTCATGTAAGTTTGAGAATAAACGAGTTATTTCGACTCTTTTTAAAACCCATTGTAACAAAAACGAAGATTCTCTAAAATCAGTTAAGTCTGATAACCAAAATCCAAACTTTCCTTTTATATACCTACAGTAAAATATTTACCGATTTTCTGAACAGATAGGCGGTGAATCATATTAGATGAGCCTTAAAGTCGCTTAATAAAATACGGCTATAGGTACCTACATTATGGTATTCGTTTAAAAGCACGCACTATCGTATTCCGAGCCCCAAGAACAATCGATATACCTACATACATAAGTAAGGTACCTACCTTAACCATTATGATTATTATTATTATTATTTTTGTGAAGAAAAATAAATTGGTTATTTTCGTAACATGGCGTAAGGTTCACCTGGGCTGGAAAATGGAGAATTTTTGTGAAGAAAAATAAATTGGTTATTTTCGTAACATGGCGTAAGGTTCACCTGGGCTGGAAAATGGAGATTTGTGAAGAAAAATAAATTGGTTATTTTCGTAACATGGCGTAAGGTTCACCTGGGCTGGAAAATGGAGAAAGTCCTTGATCTGGAATTATTTCTCAACATTATTAATGAGATCTGAGTAGGTTTCTCTCACCCCATCCCATCTCTTCCCGTGTTTTTTATATAATGTAGATACTGCTTGTATTTCATATTTTTTGTGATCACAGGTGGATGGGTGATATAATACAACGCGCACAAAAGTTTCATATTTCATACCTATACCTACATTTTCCGGGCCAACAACGAAGCAAAAAAATAAAAAAGGGAAAGGAAAGCAGGAAAAAGGCAAAGAATTCATCAATTAAAATTAGAATTTCTAGGAAGAGGAGAAAGTAAGGGAGGCTGGGATATAACTAACATACGAGGAGCTTGGATATGGGAAGGGGAGAGTTGAAGGATGTATAATTCTTTGTTTAGGGAGAAAATGTGATCAATACATTATTTCTACGCACTTCAAAGAGCAACACAGAACCTACTCCTAACTGTTCTCCCCCACTCCCACATTTTAAAATTCAAATTTTAACTACGACGCACTTTTTTTACGCAATGAGAGAAGAAAAATCTTCTCTTTCTCTATCTTTCTTTTTTAAAATGAGATAGCGCTTGTTCCTTTTTTTACATATACCCCCTCCTTCTTCCCCTTACGTCGCTTCCACATTTCTCCTTTTCTAATTCTAGTTTTTAAATTTTTATTTCCTCACATATACCCCCTCCTTCTTCCCCTTACGTCGCTTCCACATTTCTCCTTTTCTAATTCTAGTTTTTAAATTTTTATTTCCTCCTTATAAACTTTCATTTCATCTTAGTGCTCTCTCTCTCTCTCCCTCATTTCGTTTCATTTCATGCAGGCGCGGTATTATTTTCTGGAATCAGGGGAAATTGTTGATTTCCTTTTATTTTCCTCATTTCGTTTCATTTCATGCAGGCGCGGTATTATTTTCTGGAATCAGGGGAAATTGTTGATTTCCTTTTATTTTAGGAAACGTTTAACAGTAAGGTTTTTACCATTTTTACCACAAGGTACATACCTTTAAAAATAAAACCTCTACAACAATAAGTTTACCTTTCGGTTGTAAATCATTGCCAGTAATATATAACTCCGGAGGATTACGAGTATATTTTTATGACCGGGTCCCAGGAACGTATTAGGTAACGGTACTTGGGCCCTATTCTGAGCCGGGCAAAACCTCTTCAGTTTGCATTAAATACAAAATTATAAATAGGCATTCTTAAGAGGATAGTAATATATAACTCCGGAGGATTACGAGTATATTTTTATGACCGGGTCCCAGGAACGTAGATAACGGTACTTGGGCCCTATTCTGAGCCGGGCAAAACCTCTTCAGTTTGCATTAAATACAAAATTATAAATAGGCATTCTTAAGAGGACTTTTATTTTTTACCGACGATTTCCCGCAAATCATCTAGGTATTAGTTAGATAAACGAAAAAGGTTTAGTACCTTATTTTCGATAAAAAATAATACATAGGAGGAAGAAAGGAGGGAGAGCAATAATGTCAAACGACTGCTATCCAGTATCTATCTACAATGGAATAAAATTACCTACCACTTTTCACTAGTATAGCGATAGCGACCTTCAGGATAAACTTTGTGAAAACTTGCAGTCTCTACTCTACCTGTTGATCGAAAACACTTTTCACTAGTATAGCGATAGCGACCTTCAGGATAAACTTTGTGAAAACTTGCAGTCTCTACTCTACCTGTTGATCGAAAACATGTTTGTGTTGTACCTACAACACTACGCTCCTTTTTTTATTTGCCTGTTTCGAGAATAGAGCGTTCTTTTCATATTTTCCTAAAACATATGAGTTTTCTTTTTTTCTTAATTGATTTTTAACTCTTAAAAAAAAACATTTTTTTTTTTATTTCCTTTATTAAATTATTATTTTTTAGAGTTTATCAAAGACGATTTTTGCTTTATACATAAACATATAATGATATCATATTCAACACTGCTGGTAGTTGAACCCCCGACTTTCATTGCTTAAGCCTCGGGTAGTATGTCCTCCCTAACTCAGACCTTGTGATTACGGATTATTTCTCCCCATATTATATTTATGTATAGCTAACATGAGCCCTGCTACATCTAGGCCTCTTTTTTTCTCTCCCCTACTCTTTTTCTTCTTTTTGGTTCTTTCTCTCTTTCTTCGTCACTTGTTCCAAAATAATAACTTTCTCCTCATTTTTCTTATATTTTTGCATGTTCCTTTACTTTCTTTCTTGAATTACAATTTTCTTAAATTTAAATTAATGTAGCGCGCAGTTATAAGAAAAAGAAAAGTAAGAAGAAAAAGGCACAAGGAAAAATGAGAAGAAAATACTTAATGGCTTTTTTTCTTCTTCATTTTCGGAACAAAATAATGGTAGAATTACTCTTTATTTTTTACAATTACTTCTAGAAAATAAATGGAAACTTCTTTTTTATTTATGAATATGTCATACACACTTTACATATTTGTATTTACAGGGTAGACAAAGTTCATACCCTCAAAATGATGGAATCACAATTGAAGAAAGTAAAAATAAAGAATATCTATATAATATATATAATAATATCCGATAAGTTGGTACCTGACTGGAAATAACAATGGCCAACCTTCCCAGATCTTCCAACCACCCCTTTGCCTCCCCCACAAATTGGCCCCATAGTTTCTACTGCTACTGCCTTGAAAATATAAATTTACTATACCTAATAATTTTAGGTACGTAGGTAGGTATGTATAGGTACCTACATATTATATCTAAAATCTAGTCAATTAATAAATTACAGGAAAAACCTATTAGATCACAGTTTTTTAACAAACAAAATAACAATAATACCTACATATTTATAAAATTTAGGAAATTGCTTTGACCTAAACTTTTAGGATGTCGCGTTAGGACCATCATTTCAACAGGTTGCACCTCTTATTGGATGGAACGTAGTTTACATAATTATGACGAATAAAAATTATAGTTAATTAGTTATCAATATCTTAGAGTTTAGAGCTTTGAAAATAGGTACTGTTAATGAAACTTTTAGTTGGTAGGTGGGTATCAGTAATCTAGAAAATATTATGCAGATTGATGATGTTGTATTTTTAAAAAGAGGAATTCGTATTAAAAAATAAATAAACAAACAAACAGTAAAAACTTTCTTGCTAAAGAGATATGAAAAAAAAAAGTCAAGATGGCACCCATAATACTTACCGTACCTATGTGTTACACTCGTATTTATGAACAAGAATGATCGTTCTTAGATCAGTCTCAAGTCAAAATTGACCAATCAAATGCCTTGAGACTATGCTTGGCACGAACTTAAGAGCCAGCATTTTGTTCATAAATATGGGTGTTAGTGTCACCCTTCAAATCAAAATCTCGCTTCTCGAATATTTCTCTCGAGTTCAGTATGCATTATTTTGTTTATTATTTCAACAATAACTTGACAATATCCTTACCTTTTCGTATATTATTCATTCCTTAATTTAATTCTGAGCAGAGATGTGAGATGCGACTGTCACATTAGATAAATGAATTCACAAAAACATATTATACACACTCCAGGCCAGAGATAAGGTTGTTCTAGGGGACAGAATTTCACTGAACTTGAAAATCAGCTCTTTGAACACTTGCTCAGCTTGGATGCTGTAAGGCATAGAGGATCAATTTAATTAAAATAAGTCTTGGGAATAATTAACAAAAGTAACTGGATGTCACTTGCTCAGCTTGGATGCTGTAAGGCATAGAGGATCAATTTAATTAAAATAAGTCTTGGGAATAATTAACAAAAGTAACTGGATGTCCTCTTTTTCTAGTGATAAATGTAGCTATACTTTCCATTAATAATATAAACATTACCTATTTACACATGATAAACTTTAAGAAAAGGTGAGCTATTTATTTTGTACAAAATTCAGCAGTTTGGGTCGGTATTGTTTTATAAAGCTCACGAGAAAGCTTCTCGCTAAGAAATCACTATACTTTCCATTAATAATATAAACATTACCTATTTACACATGATAAACTTTAAGAATAGGTGAGCTATTTATTTTGTACAAAATTCAGCAGTTTGGGTCGGTATTGTTTTATAAAGCTCACGAGAAAGCTTCTCGCTAAGAAATCCAATTTTTTTGGAAAATTCAAGTGACGACCCTGATGTGTATCATGCTCGCAACAATAGAGTCTTGTTATGTGCATTATAATGATATACATACTTACTACCTATTTCTTACAATGCATCCCAGGTCACAGGTATAAGGAGAATTTTCACACGTGTTCACACAGTTCGTTGTAATTTGTAATTTCCAGAAACATCTTGAGACCATTATTAGCACTCCAGTTAACCTACAATGAAGGTCATGTCTGGCATTATCTGAATACAGTATGGAATTTATTGAGTAGCTGTTACCAATTATTCATATCAAGAAGGTGCAATAAAATGTGTTAAATTTGCGTACTAAAATGAAAAAAAAAAAAAAGATATCCAACTTGCGTACTGGGCTAGTAGGTCTTTTTTATATTTATTTTTCAAAAAGTACATAGTAAACACGGAGCCGTACCGAATGATCGGATACATATTATTATGTAGATAACACCAGATAATTAATCAAGTATAGACTTTAGATTCACCACCGCAGCCCATCTCTATCCCAAAAGAATACATTTCAAGATTAATTTTGTTTGAGCTGTAAATTACAAAACAGAAGACCATTTTCATTGGTTCGCGTATGTCAACCAACGGTCCTGACTCAAGTTCACAAAATACCTAGACATGTGTATTGTATGCAGTTAAAGTTTTCTGGGGTCTTATCATCGTCTGGGGTCTAGGGGGCCCGGCCACCCCCTACGAGCTTGAATTTTCTCTTGCGCAATGGGACAGACTCCGAAAATTTGCAGACAAATCAGAAGAAGTCCCTCGCGCCCAAAAAATCTAGCAACATACCTAGTTACAAAAGGCAACATTTATATACTTTTGACACAGCAAAAGCAGTAGGTACCTAAATTACCTAGGGCCTGAAAAGAAAGTAGTCTACAGGTCATTGTAATGAGGCTGTCTTCCTAAATATTAAGAAAAAAAAATACATCTTAAAAGCACAAAAAAAAATCCTATACCTACCTACTTAATTTACCTACATATTACTCGCATACGTAAGGACAGAAAGCCGGAAGAGGTAAAATATTAAAAATATTACATTAAGTAAATAAATCAATAATATCAGGAACTTTTACACATAAATATATAAAATTTACTTGATGAAAGAAAGAGTGGGGGGAGATAAGGGAAAATTTGGTCTGAACATCACACAACTTTATATTACTTACATTACGGACGAAAATAATAATAATAATAATAATAATAATAATAATCAATTTTTTGGACGGCGTGCGTCCACTAGTACAAATAATTGATTATTTCTTTTAATTACCTATTGCTAATAATAAAATAAAGAACAAAAAGCTATACTAACTTGTAATAGTGATAGAAAGTAAAAACTCTAGATTTCACAAATAAGTACGTATTCATTCATATTAGTAACAGGAAATAGAAAGTAATAAAATCAGCCCTAAAAAAAATTCCGTGAACTTTTGTTTATTTAAAGAACAAAATAATTTTTCCCCTGCATTAAGCAGTTAGGCTCTCGTGAGCTTTTAATCTTTTATTCCCCGGCTTCAGCTTCTTCTTCTTTCTATTCTTTCTACATTAACTATTTGAATTGGAATATTTGGCCAAGGAATTGGAACAAAAAGAAAAAGAAAGTAAAATTTTTTTTTATTTATTTATTTACATAATTTTTTTTTTTTTACTTTCTTTTTCTTTTGGAAAATAAAAGTTAAAAAAATAATAGAAGTATTTACATTATCTTTTTCACCAAAACTTGATCAAAACAGTCAATTTGTATCTACTTAAGTACCTAGTCTGAAAAAAAAGAAGAAGAAGAAGAGGACCGGTAAAATTTATGAATATGGTAGGTACAAGAGGTAGAAAGGTCTCCTATTTAAAATTTTGAAGTTGACCTAGAAGAAGAAGAGGACCGGTAAAATTTATGAATATGGTAGGTACAAGAGGTAGAAAGGTCTCCTATTTAAAATTTTGAAGTTGACCTTCCTGGGGCCGACCCTGGCTCCGGCTGAAATTTGACGAGTAGGTACCTACTTCAAAAATGGTATATTAAGAGATAAAACACTAATCTAAATTTCATCTTCTCACCTTTATCGGTTCAAAAAATTTTCAAGGGTCCCCAGATTTTATAAACACTCTCTACGATTGACATTATATTGAGGGGGTCTTTCATTTGAGACACCCCGTATGAACGAATACATTTCATTTAACATGGTACACGTAACAGCTCAAGTTTTCTTAAATCCTCCTAAAATAACACCGAACTCTTAGAACTCTATTATTATGTAGTCAAATTCCCAAATGAATATAGTTATTGAGCCAAATAGTCAGTATCCAGAGATTAACTATACATACTCATTCTTTAGCCGAGTAACAGTATTCCTTCAACTGAAGGATGCGGATTTGACAAACTTTGCATTTTTTCCCCTACTTCTCAACATCCTTCTTGTACCTACCACACACTGTTCTAAGTTTCAGTCACGTAACAGCTCAAGTTTTCTTAAATCCTCCTAAAATAACACCGAACTCTTAGAACTCTATTATTATGTAGTCAAATTCCAAAATGAATATAGTTATTGAGCCAAATAGTCAGTATCCAGAGATTAGCTATACATACTCATTCTTTAGCCGAGTAACAGTGTTCCTTCAACTGATTAAGGATGCGGATTTGACAAACTTTGCATTTTTTCCCCTACTTCTCAACATCCTTCTTGTACCTACCACACACTGTTCTAAGTTTCAGTCAAATTGATGTATTTTATCAAAAATGTAATAAAAAAAAAAGAACTAGAGAAAAATATGTTTTGACCTTTTCTCTTGGATGCTTTATTTAAAATAAATTAAATTAATGAAATAAATGTGTAGAACTAGAGAAAAATATGTTTTGACCTTTTCTCTTGGATGCTTTATTTAAAATAAATTAAATTAATGAAATAAATGTGTAGATAGCTTTAGAAACCAGAACGAAGACCCACGAAATTGTCTTCTGTACATCACATTACTTCCTTAAATCAAATCAAACAATATGTAGTGGAAGTTTCTGTAGTATGTACGTAACGGAATCATTTTAGTTAGGTACCAACATTCAATGTGCAAATTATCTATTTTATTGAGTTTTCAATCTACTCTATACATTGGTACATGGTACATGTCTGCTACCTATAATGTAGGTTTGGTTGTTTATGCGTTCGCATCTAAGGTCTCACCAACAAATAAAACATCTAATCAAATTCATTGTGGTAGGTACGAACATACATAAATTCCAGAGAGAATTCAAAAGATAAAACACTAATCTAAATTTCAGCTTCTCACCTTTATCGGTTCAAAAAATTTTCAAGGGTCCCCAGATTTTATAAACACTCTCTATGATTGACATTATATTGAGGGGGTCTTTCATTTGAGACACCCCGTATGAACGAATACATTTCATTTAACATAAGATCTGATGGCAAAGATAGAGTAATTTAACATATAAAGGTATGTAAATTGTACCTATGTACCTACTCGTAAATCCTAATGCCTCGAAAACGAACTATGTAAATACTAAATATTATAATTATACAGACATAGGTACCTAGGTGTTTTTCGTTTAAACGTTATTCCACACATAGTCACTTATAACTATTACTTATATGAGTACCAAATACACGTACTTACACCTATACTACCTACATCATTATAAAAAACTATTACGATCATAATCATAGAACTAAATTCATAATTCATTAAATATGTCCAAAATTATAGGTACACCTATACTACCTACATCATTATAAAAAACTATTACGATCATAATCATAGAACTAAATTCATAATTCATTAAATATGTCCAAAATATGTTTATTTATATGTTCGTTATACGGACTAGTTGCGAATTTTAAGGAAATCGCGCCGAAGGAAGTGTAGAGCGTAACAAGAAAGTGGAAATTATTATAGAAACTTGGGATATGAACTGGAATTTGCATTTAGAAACACTTGCTATGTAAATCATGTAGTAAAGGGATTCAGGGGTCCCCAGACTTTATAAACACTCTCTACGATTGACATTATATTGAGGGGGTCTTTCATTTGAGACACCCCGTATGAACGAATACATTTCATTTAACATAAGATCTG
>NW_007379806.1:0-38953 GCF_000475195.1 Diaphorina citri
TACCCCTGAGGTTAACACATTGTCAAGGGTTTTCTTTGACGTCACCCATTTCATTTCACATCAGAATCTATCAATATGATGTAATCCTTTCAGACACTACGACCCTGAATAATCGCCAATCTCTATGGAGTATGGATAACATAATGGATTGGATATTGACTTGGTTAATCCAGCTATGGACAGGGCAAAGAGAAATGATAATTCAGATGGAAGTTTATATCCAATATTTCACCATCCAGATTATGTGTGTCAGCAAATGAGATTTGTACCAATAAGTATTAGGTACCTATATCGTACCATGCTTGAGAATGTGAGATATTTTCCCATGCCTATTGCCTATGTATAATGTGTGTTGCCGACATAGCCCTTGAGTGCAATGCGTTTATTGTTTAACGTGGGTAATCGAACGCAGGACTTTGAATTTCAGATGAGCAAATCGTAAAAGGCTCTTATGGAGCTTCCATACGTCCGATCGAGCCCAAAATCTCATGAAAGATTAAAGGAGTCCCTTGACTCCTTCATATGGTTATTGATAGTGATGTGTTGATTATAATAATAATAATTCTCTTTGATCCAGTAGGATTGAATCATTGAAGAGTGCCCTTACCCCAGCAGTAGGCCACTACTTTTGTGGTCAAGTTGTTCTCACATTACGGGGACAAAATTTCATACCTCGCTCGGGATTGAACGCGCGCCTTCCCGTGTACCAGGTGAGCTTCTTGATCAGAACACCACCGAGGCAGGTAAACTCAGAAATCACTTCTTTTGGCCAGCTACTATATCTTTAATAGACATTGTACTTTATCCTTTAGAGTAGTTTAGAGACTTATCCTTTACTAGATCCTCATTAGAGCAACCAATCTCTTACAGACCGAAGATGACCATTGGAAGAAACCTCTGAGTAGCCACACTCAAGTCCGTTAATTTGTTAACCGCATGATGAGAGAATCCCAGGAACGTGGGTACCTTCCTAACCTACAGCACCTACCTACAGTATACAGTACCTATCTACAGTAATATACTGTGCCTACATACAGTATACATATAACTATACAGTACCTATTATGTCTGACGGTCGAGTTAGCTCGTAAGTTATGTGCTAACTGGACTTATGGACCTGGGTTTTAATGTGCCTCGGATTTTAATGTGGCGGACCTAATTAGGTTGAAACTAGAGCTCACCATGTGTCTAAATGTGAACTCTAAAATTTACGATCTTAATCATTGGATAAGTGGACGAATTTTTGGCTAAACCATGTGTGATTTGGTGGAGACTTGAGCGAATTTTAAGTTAATGATTAAAATGTAGATTTTTTTGTCCGCAGATTAACAGTCATTTGCGAAACCTGTTTAGTTTTTCCATCACTTATAACGTAGCTCAGTGGGTTAAGGTCACCGTTTTCAAAGGCAGATTGTACCCACTGGTAGCTCTAAGGATTTCAGTTTTGTCAAGCATAAATGCTTATCACAAATATCGTTCCCCGCTCAATTCACTACGCTAAATTTTATGACTTCACATGGACGCGAACCACCAACCTCCAGATCCAGTCTCATCTGGTACCTAATCATCAGTTCCCGTTATCATCACAGCTCTCTTTGGATCTCGAACCTGGTACTCCTGTCATGGATCTTATGCTGACAGTATATCCGGTTCATTTATAGTCTGAATTATCTCATCACCTAATGGACTGACTGCCGAATAGACAGGATCTGTGCATTTCAGGCGTCCAAATTGGTCTGACACTTTGATGGGAATTTGTCACAACTGGTGAAGTCTGAACTAGGTTGGTCTTTTATTTTTTTCTCTGGTAGTCTTTAGTGTGTCAACTATTATTATGTAGGTATTTGGAATAATAGATATATCCACTTTATTTGTAATCAATACAATAAAGGTAACTAGGTAAAGTATGGGCTATGGATAGCAACATACTCTACGTTAAGTTCATAGTTGTTCAGATTGGTCGTCTTGATTATTTGGAATTCTCATTCTTCTTCTGCTAGCACTCTTCTGACTATTCCTGTTGTTGAAATGATCACTGATCTTTGACATTTCTTGACAACATTTCTGGCGTTTGATATTTTTAACTTTTCTAGGTTTATGATTGTGTTTTTATGTATAAGTCCATTAGATGTTATGACTATAGGGAGTATGCAAACAATATATCTAGTACCTAGGTATTGAATATTAATAATTCTGTTAAGGACCTGTAATGAGGTTTTATTGCTGGTTTCTTTCTTACTCGGGTCTACACCGCTTTGAAAGAAACTATCATTGCAGGTTGCAAGAGCTTTATATTTGATCTGATCATTTTGTTTGTCTGGGTTTCTCTTGGATGGTTGTTGTCTTGGTGTTGTTACCATTCTAAAGTAGGCTGCAAACCCTCGAGATTGAAACTTGAAACTTACTCCATTCGTTCAATTTCAAGTGTGCATTGATGCATTCTAAAGTATGAATATATGAATAGACATTATTAATTGATAGTGTTGGTACGCATACAGGGTGTTTAACTGTTCAACCTCGAACTGGTAGGTAATCAGTTTTTAGCCCCATAAAAGTCCCCCGCTTTTTTAGGGCAACAAACAAAGCACCCTGATGTCTCATGTGATCTATTATATGACGAGGAATCGATTGATGTAACTTTCAATTCTCTCTGACTTTTTGTACTGAGGGTTACGGGTTAATTTCCTATGGGGTTAATTTTCCTTAACCCGTAAAATCGGGTTTTAGCGTTTTAGCCCAATAAAAGTCCTTTTGGGCCAACAAAGCACTCTCATGTAACCTAGGAACTATTATTGGGCTACAAACTGATTTTACTGGTTATTATCTGCACGGATGAGTCTCTGTTTGTAAAGGTCTATATTGGCATAAATTATCATTTCCTATGGGGCAGTTTAAGGTTAAACACCCTGTATGTAATATGTGATGCATATATAATTAACAGTTCATAATAATTTCATTTAATAATACGATGAGCAGCAAACTCTCGATTTCAATTAAACCAAGGTATTAAATTGTATTAAACCTGTGGGTAAAAGCCTAGTCAGCCATGGAGCACTTTCGAATGTATATTGGCATAAATTATCATTTCCTATGGGGCAGTTTAAGGTTGAACATCACCCTGTATGTAATATGTGATGCATATATAATTAACAGTTCATAATAATTTCATTTAATAATACGATGAGCAACAAACTCTCGATTTCAATTAAACCAAGGTATTAAATTGTATTAAACCTGTGGGTAAAAGCCTAGTCAGCCATGGAGCACTTTCGAATGACTTTCCTTATCCTATAGGAAGGAAAGTAATGTAATCGGGTCAAATTTTCGATGGTCAGATTTTAGTGAAGTTATTAATATTATTTATGTGCGTCTGATGCTTAGGTCCAGAATTCTAGATATGTAACAGTGTGAAATTGAAATGTATACGGGCTTATAGGGTGGCTCAATTAAAATTATTAATGTGCGTCTGATGCTTAGGTCCAGAATTCTAGATATGTAACAGTGTGAAATTGAAATGTATACGGGCTTATAGGGTGACTCAATTAACTCGTGTCACAGTCGGAGATAATTCTGTATTGAACATCTATGGACAATAGCATAAAATCGTCATTAATCCTGAAACCAGCTCCTATTCAGCAAGGTTGGTAACCAATGTATGTACCTACATAATAATATGTAGAAAAGTAGAAAGAACAATGTAAAAGAACAGAACAGAGAGAAATGTGTAGAGAAAACAATGGTTTTATCTGCTACAACAATACATCTGTACCTACATAATATTATGTAGTTATGTAGAAAAGTAGAAAGAACAATGTAAAAGAACAGAACAGAGAGAAATGTGTAGAGAAAACAATGGTTTTATCTGCTGCTCAATTAACTCGTGTCACAGTCGGAGATAATTCTGTATTGAACATCTATGGACAATAGCATAAAATCGTCATTAACCCTGAAACCAGCTCTTATTCAGCAAGGTTGGTAACCAATGTATGTACCTACATAGTATTATGTTTATGTAGTTATGTAGAAAAGTAGAAAGAACAATGTAAAAGAACAGAACAGAGAGAAATGTGTAGAGAAAACAATGGTTTTATCTGCTAAATTGTGTCCATTGAGCATTATCGCGAATCCATCCACCAGAAGAACAATGACACAATTGGCGCAAGAGGGTTTGTGTTCAAAGAACAATGGCACCTTAGAAGGTACTCCTGATTGTGGCGTAACCGCGCCACAAAAGACGAAAAGACCAGCGCTCACTGGAAAAATGTCTATAGCTATAGGTAGCATTGGTAAAACTGAAGCCAACAATACCTACAAGTACAGAGCCACAAGTAAACTTATTCTTACTAGTGGTTCATTGAACTGATCCCAGTTGAAAAAAAGGTCAAATTCTGAAATGAATGAGGATTAAAATCCCATGTCTCGACTGGAAGTGAACCCGCGCCCTCCTGTTTATCAGGCGAGTGTTAGGTGTATTTTCCTGTGGTCAGTTTGCCAAAAAGAAAATACACCTTGTCTTGACCACTACACCCGCGAAGCAGGTTTAGAATATTTAGATAATGTGAGTGTATTTATCTACTTGAACGAAGCGAATACAATAGCCCGTCCACTATACTTTTTTTATTACTATCGTAATAATAAAGGAAGGACGGGCTAAAAATTGAAAAAGAGGTTTGATAGAGAGAACTTTACCTCCTAAGATCTTTTCGTCCTGATATCAAAGAGAAAAGAAAGACAGGATAGGAAAAAGCTAATAGTCGTTCCGAGAAGAAACCTTATCCGATCAGGATAAAATCCGCTCCGGGCGGGAATCGAACCCGCGGCCTAGTGCTCACAAGGCAGACGCGCTACCAACCAAGCTAACTAGGCTGGCTACTTGAAAAATTGAGCTTGGTGTACATTCTAAATTTAGTTGAAAGTTAGAGAAGAATGGACCACTCATGAATTCCAGAACACATTACCTTCATGATTGTTTGGTACGAGTACCTGATTGTCATGATTGAGTTTTGGTACTTTCGGTTCAAAACAACCAAAAACTCGCTGAAAGTGAAACTTGTGTTGAACAATCAATCGAATCATGAACCGCTTGAAGCGATTGCGAACTTATCAATGAAGTAGCCTCGAGTAGATAGACAGGTCAGGGGTACCATGTTTCCTTAAAAGGACGAACGAAAAAAAGAGTAAAAGATATCAGAAAAAAAGAGTAAAAAATATTTCAAGAGAAATTTGTCTGGTCTATAACACACAATTAAAAATCGAAATCTTTTGTATTTTCCGCGCAGGCAAGTGGGCAGCACTATTTGGGGTACTCGTTTTCTAGTCGAAAGGTCACGGGTTCAAAACCTAGGGCAAAAGAGTAAAAGATATCAGAAAAAAAGAGTAAAAAATATTTCAAGAGAAATTTGTCTGGTCTATAACACACAATTAAAAATCGAAATCTTTTGTATTTTGCGCGCAGGCAAGTGGGCAGCATTATTTGGGGTACTCGTTTTCTAGTCGAAAGGTCACGGGTTCAAAACCTAGGGCAAAGTATCGGTAACTTTAGAGTAAAATGCAGATCCAAACCAAGTAGGTGTCCTAAAGCACATGCTGAATAGATTTATGGACTAGATTTTTTTCTACCTCACAATTTACGTAAATTATGTGTTTATGTGTTTTTAATTCGACATTTTACATTGAAATTGTCGGCCTTGGACTTTACAAGTACTTTATTATCGACCAATCATATTACTGCCCTGGGCAAATCTTTGATTCATTGTTCCAACTTTATCAACACAAAAGAAAGAAAGTTCCAACATACCAAGGGGAAGTTATTTTTCTCCAAAAAATATTTATCGCCATTTTTGTGGTCTGGTATTTAATTTTTTTTACCTACCTTTGCCTACAAATATCTCAAAAAATCGCGTTTCCCTTTCAAGAAGCCTATAATTTTGCTACTTTTAGGTAGACACTTACCTAAATATACACCAGAAACTACATAACTACTTATCGAATGATTTATGTGGCCTAATACATAAGGCGTTTATTTTGGTAGGACGGTACGTTATTTAAGATTTATTAAGCGGTAGGTACCTATGTAGGTATAGCAACATGATGATTATTATAAGGTAGAGATCAAAAATCTTGGCTGTTTTTGAGAGAGGTCCCTATAATATCTTTTTGTAGAGGTATAGGTAAGGTAAGAGTAAACTCTATTTTGAGTATCTTTCATTTTTGATATTATCAAGATTTGGCAATAAAAGTTGCGTTAATTTGATTAACTCGTGGCTCACGAATAGGTATTAGAGATCAAAAATCTTGGCTGTTTTTGAGAGAGGTCCCTATAATATCTTTTTGGTAGAGGTAGGTAAGGTAAGAGTGAACTCTATTTTGAGTATCTTTCATTTTTGATATTATCAAGATTTGGCAATAAAAGTTGCGTTAATTTGATTAACTCGTGGCTCACGAAATTTGGAAACCAAATTGGATGTAAAGCACGAGTAAAAGGAACAACGTAAACGTAATTTTATGCGTAAGTTGCGTAGTTTGTATCTATTATGCCACGAGTAATAGGAACAACGTAAACGTAATTTTATGCGTACGTTGCGTAGTTTGTATCTATTATGACTATATTATTATTTCTGATTTTTGTTTTCTGTACCTTCCTCTTGATCTTATTATCTAATAGGTACCTTACATGATCATTAGTAATGGTCATTACTAATGATGGAATTCCGGATTTTCTGATTTTTCATCATCATTACTTGGAAATAATGACATTACTAATGATTGTGTAAGGTACCTCTAACATTTTAACCGAATTTGTCAAATTAAATATTTTATTGTAATAAAGAAATAAAAATAAAATAGGACCATCGTTCGTAGATCAATAATAGTCTAAAAATAGTAACTATGCCTGGAATAGTGGCAGGAATATGTTAGTATTGGTATAAACAGTGCTTTATTTTATTTATATTTTTAACAGTAGGTACAATATTACAATAGTGATAAATACAATAATATCAGTAAGGGAGTGCCTACCTAGATATAGTTACTTAATGGTTGGGGCCACGAACCAAGTCGAAACCAGACTCAAGTTCAACCCCCCAGATCAGGCAGACCCCCCGGCTGATTACAAAGTCTCAGCCAAACAGTCCACCCAGTCAGGGGAATCAAACCCAAGAAGGCCAGAACTCAGTCCGTAGTCCCAACCATTATTGACTGCACTACCCCCCATACCAAAAAAAATATTGGCCCCTCGTTTTTTGGGGAGAGTTGTGATGAACATAAGAGTAATAATGATGGTAAATAATTAATAAAAATAATAATAATGATACTAATTATTAAATAAATAAATTAAAAATATATATATATTTTAGAAACCATGTAAGCCCCATCTCCAGACAAGCAACTCGCTGGAAAAAAAATCCTGAATGCAGTAGGTAAACAACAATCGTGTTAAAACTAACCAAACCTGCTGCCAATGACATAATAAAACAATACCGGTAACAAAATAATATAGGTAAGAGGTAAATCATAAAAATGTATGAACACGTTATGATGGAAAAATATCTGGGTAGGTACCTACCTGATAAAATTACCAAAGTCGGAAAACCATAATACACAAACATGTCCTTATAGGATTTGGGCGTTCAATTTTCATATTTTGTCTGTATTTAGGACCCTTGCTCTTTGTAAGGATCCCTTTTTGAGTGAGTTGTTGAACAGTTCAGTGAAGCACTAATAAGGTGTGTTCAAACAGGTTAGTCCAGTGGTAACGCGCTTGCTTGCCATGCAGAAGGTCCCGGGTTCGAATCCCACCATCGACAAAAATTTGTACTCGTTTTTCGATTGCAAATATTTCAACGGGTTACTTTCTGGTGTTCTCGTGTTGACCCAGCACCTAAATGGGAAGTATTGTGCCCCTTCTCGCCCATCTGACGAAAGGCAAACTACGGGATGGGCATGCCACGCCACAGGCCACATTATAATTACATTCAATAAATTATTAATTATTAGGAGCTATGTTGCGATCAAATCCCGAACTATGTAGATTCTTAAGGAACGTCCACACTCGTAGTTGTGTCGATCTACCCTAATATTCTGGTTTATATCAATCGACAATGAGATTGTGAAGGTCTTTGTGAGCCATGGCAAATCGAACAATTAAGCAAGCTGAAGGAAAAATTGTCGATTTAAAACTTGGGTTTCATTCCTTCAAGGCTAGATCTAAAATGGATCTTGTATAAGTCCCTGCTCTTCGAATTCTGGCCTCAATCCGGGCTTTGTCCCTTTCTTCTACAATGCGGACTTTGTCCCCTATCTCCTACAATTCGGGCTTTGTCCCCTCACTCGATGCGAAATCGTGCACAAAAGTAGATCAACAATATGGACTATGAACCAATACGTGTGGACTGAGGCCAGAATTAATTGCACATTAGAATTAATAATGCAAATTATTTTGCATACTAGCAAACATCACGTAATACCACCTGGTCAGGAAAAAAGGTCAGTTTGTGTATGTCTTGGATTAACTGAATTATGTCTGGGATTAGCTGAATTGTGTCTTGAATTAGCTGAATTTTGTGTTGGATTAACTGAATTCCTAAATTCACTATTAAGGCGCAGGGCCGATATTAGGGGGGCCCATCCTGGGGCCCCATTTGTCCCGAACTCGGGCTCCTCAAGGAGGCCTGAAGCCAGCAGTTTTTCTTCTTCTTTTTAAGGAAAATAAAACACGACTACATGCGTATTCTTGTTGAAAAAAAGTGAGGAAGGGAAGGGCCCTTTGTTAGAATTAGCACCGGGGCCCGGTTATACCACCGTCCAACGCGGTCTGTCAGACTGTCAGAACGCGTACGGTGTACGTACTCATGAGGTATCAGGTAGACCTGACAGGCGGACCTGATCAGTGCACCTGAGAGTGGATGGCTGGCCTAAGTCTAGGTCTGACAGACCTAAGGCCTCAAGCTTTTTCCGTCACACACTTTCCAATTGTCTAGGTCTGACAGACCTAGGCCTCAAGCTTTTTCCGTCACACACTTTCCAATTGTCTAGGTCTGACAGACCTAAGGCCTCAAGCTTTTTCCGTCACACACTTTCCAACTGTCTAGGTCTGACAGAGTTGTCTTTTCTTCTCATGTCGAGGCTGAGGGAATGTCTGAGTTCTTTGAATAGTACCGTCAACTTCGTCAAGCTTTATCCGCCACACACATTCTGACTGTCTAGGTCTGACAGACCTAAGGCCTCAAGCTTTTTCCGTCACACACTTTCCAACTGTCTAGGTCTGACAGACCTAGGCCTCAAGCTTTTTCCGCCACACACATTCTGACTGTCTAGGTTTGTCAGACGTTCTGAACGGCCCTGGTGAGGCGTGATGAATCCAGTAATTAATCCACTCTTGGATACAGTAGTCTGAGTAGTCTATAGGTAGCATTGGTAAAACTGAAGCCAACAATACCTACAAGTTCAGAGCCACAAGTAAACTTATTCTTACTAGTGGTTCATTGAACTGATCCCAGTTAAAAAAAAGGTCAAATTCTGAAATGAATGAGGATTAAAATCCCATGTCTCGATAGTCTATAGGTAGCATTGGTAAAACTGAAACCAACAATACCTACAAGTACAGAGCCACAAGTAAACGTATTCTTACTAGTGGTTCATTGAACTGATCCCAGTTAAAAAAAAGGTCAAATTCTGAAATGAATGAGGATTAAAATCCCATGTCTCCACTGGAAGTGAACCCGCGCCCTCCTGTTTATCAGGCGAGTGTTAGGTGTATTTTCCTGTGGTCAGTTTGCCAAAAAGAAAATACACCTTGTCTTGACCACTACACCCGCGAAGCAGGTTTAGAATATTTAGATAATGTGAGTGTATTTATCTACTTGAACGAAGCGAATACAATAGCCCGTCCACTATACTTTTTTTATTACTATCGTAATAATAAAGGAAGGACGGGCTAAAAATTGAAAAAGAGGTTTGATAGAGAGAACTTTACCTCCTAAGATCTTTTCGTCATATGTATATGTACGGGTACATGAGAAAATATAAGGACAGATACTTGTTTAAAAAGTACATACCTGTAAATCTATGAATGGGCCTTCAAAAGAAAAGCTTAAAAATGCTTTAGACTGTGACCTATATCTGCAAATTACACAAGGTCCAAAACATCATAATAGCAGACATAACAGTAGGTCTAGTCTAGAGATAGTTATCAGTAGGTCTGTAGACAGACAACGTGCCAAGAAAATTTAGTAAATAGGTTTATCGCACAATTAAAAAATCTAGACAATTGTTTTTCGCTCGCCATTTCTGTCAGTCGGTAATTCTGTTAGCTTACAATACATCAACGATAGCTAACCTATTTATGATGTTATCCCGGGCGGGAATCGAACCCGCGGCCTAGTGCTCACAAGGCAGACACGCTACCAACCAAGCTAACTAGGTTGGCTACTTGAAAAATTGAGCTTGGTGTACATTCTAAATTTAGTTGAAAGTTAGAGAAGAATGGACCACTCATGAATTCCAGAACACAGTCCATTGAGCATTATCGCGAATCCATCCACCAGAAGAACAATGACACAATTGGCGCAAGAGGGTTTGTGTCCAAAGAACAATGGCACCTTAGAAGGTACTCCTGATTGTGGCGTAACCGCGCCACAAAAGACGAAAAGACCAGCGCTCACTGGAAAAATAATTGTTTCTTTATGGAAAAACGTGACGTGACTATGGAAAAACGTCGATATTATGCGTAGAACTACGTGCTGGCCGGACTTCTGGGCAACCAACTATTGTTGAGATAATTATAATGTTATGTATGCTGTGGACATTGTCTGAGAACACCTTGGTTGTGTGGAAGAGCTACTCCACAAGAACACCATTTTACAAAATATTGGTGGTTTAGTGGAAGAGTTTTGTCTGGAACTTTTTTATAACCCGATCCATTGCAATTACATTAAAAGTTGCCCTCAGGAAGCACCCCCCACATCATTTTTGTCAGTTTATTATTATTATTTTTTTTTTAACTTTCATGTGAAAGCTTTCTAAATAAGCTGCACAATAAATTAAATTGGCAATAAAAAAATTAACAAACATTCCAATCAAATTCTTGTATTGAAAGATAAAAATAATAATAGAAAGTAAAAAATAGTTTTTAAAAAAAATCAAAGTTAAAATCAATGATTACGGTACATCCTAGAAAAAAAGTCTAAATGTACAAAATGTAGGAAATATAAATATAAAAAACATTCTAATTCATTGTTATTAGAAAAAAGTTACCGGAAACGAGATATTATCAAAACCCCGTTTTTGGCCGCCATTTTGAAAAAAGGCCGCCATTTTGTCCAGTCAATTCAGCAACAAACTAACAAGATCCAAGAACCACTTGGTTGATCAAATACAAACACATTGGCAGATATACGCGATTGACCTAGAAACTTGACAATGTTCGCCCAAGATACGCGGGGTTAAAGAAAGTATTACGTGAGTAGCGTGATGACCCTGCTCCCAGCAGTCTTGTGGTGGCCTAGGAAGACGGATATCGAGAGTTCGTGACTTGCCTGAGACACTTAATCCGGGCCATCGAACGGGTCTTTTTCTTTCAATCTTAGAATGTTTAGATGACTTCATTAACATGACTTAAGGCAAAAACACACTACCATGACGTCACTTCATGGGGAGTCAGATGTACGTATAGTTCAGAGTTTTCCCAATTATAGGTAATCTCGTCCAGGACAGCCACACTACCATCACGTCATGTCACGTGAACTCATGGGGAGTCAGAAAGATGTAGGTACCTACCTAGTTCTATAAGTTTTCCCATGATATTGTAGGTAATCTATTCATTACTCAGGTATTCAGGACGCGTGAGGAGTGTTTCCTCAGTCAATTCAGCAACAAACTAACAAGATCCAAGAACCACTTGGTTGACCTAGAAACTTGACAATGTTCGCCCAAGATTCGCGGGGTTAAAGAAAGTATTACGTGAGTAGCGTGATGACCCTGCTCCCAGCAGTCTTGTGGTGGCCTAGGAAGACGGATATCGAGAGTTCGTGACTTGCCTGAGACACTTAATCCGGGCCATGGAACGGGTCTTTTTGTTTCGATCTTAGAATGCTTAAGTGACTTCATTAACATGACTTAAGGCAGAAACACACTACCATGACGTCACTTCATGGGGAGTCAGATGTACGTATAGTTCAGCGTTTTCCCAATTATAGGTAATCTCGTCCAGACAGCCAAACTACCATCACGTCATGTCACGTGAACTCATGGGGAGTCAGAAAGATGTACCTACCTAGTTCTATAAGTTTTCCCATGATATTGTAGGTAATCTATTCATTACTCAGGTATTCAGGACGCTACCTAGACTTTTCTGGGACTCCATATCCTCTTTTGACAGTAAGAAAAAAAAATCCGAATTCATGTTACCGAAATCAAATGAAAAGACAGAATCATCCAATCATCACACTTTGCACAGTAGTTATATCTCAAGCATATACTCGCACTATAAAGCTGTGGACACAGCTTACAAGATACAACAACTAAAGAAAAGATTCTATTATTAGGACCTATGTTGCGATCAAATCCCGAACTATGTAGATTCTTAAGGAACGCCCACACTCGTAGTTGTGTCGATCTACCCTAATATTCTGGTTTATATCAATCGACAATGAGATTGTGGAGGTCTTTGTGAGCCATGGCGAATCGAACAATTAAGCAAGCTGAAGGAAAAATTGTCGATTTAAAACTTGGGTTTCATTCCTTCAAGGCTAGATCTAAAATGGATCTTGTATAAGTCCCTGCTCAGTGCTCTTCGAATTCTGGCCTCAATCCGGCCTTTGTCCCTTTCTTCTACAATGCGGACTTTGTCCCCTATCTCCTACAATGCGGACTTTGTCCCCTCACTCGATGCGAAATCGTGCACAAATGTAGATCAACAATATGGACTATGAACCAATACGTGTGGACTGAGGCCAGAATTAATTGCACATTAGAATTAATAATGCAAATTATTTTTACTATGAACCAACCGTGTGGACTGAGGCCAGAATTAATTGCACATTAGAATTAATAATGCAAATTATTTTGCATACCACTAGCAAACATCACGTAATACCACCTGGTCAGGAAAAAAGGTCAGTTTGTGTATGTCTTGGATTAAATGAATTATGTTTTGGATTAGCTGAATTTTGTCTTATTGTAACGTTGTAAACGTTGCGTGGCTACCTTGCGTGTAAACGCGCCCCTTTATATCAGCTGATAGGTTGTTTTGTTGTGTCCGTTCTGAATTATGTTTTGAATTAGCTGAATTTTGTCTTATACTGAATTCCTAAATTCACTACTGAAGCGCAGTGCCGATATTAGGAGGGCCTATATACCTACCTCGGTGGTGTAGTGGTCAAGGCGCTCGCCTGGTAATCAGGAGGGCGTGGGTTCAATCCCAGCCGAGGTATGGAATTTTATCAGCCCGAAATTTGGTAATCCCAAGTGTTTTGAATACCTCTATTTAGCCTTTTATTTGTAATTTTTAGTGATTGTCTTTTGTGTGACACAGTCCAAGTACAAGACTTGGCTACAAGAACCAGAGGAGTTGGACTTAGATGTTATCTGGGACCCTGTTTCACAGGTTTTTCTTGGTCTGGTAAAGTCTGGTTTGGCTTTCTATTTCTAGTGGACAGGTAAAACTTTTGCTGGTATTAGGATTGCCTTTTTCCTGATTTGACTTAGACATAAGTACATATATCATTTAGTGAGTTCTAAGTTGTAACTCGATGATTCTGCATTTAGTTTGTCTGTCTTTAAATCTATTTGTTACACCATACTCCGCGAACATTTGTCCAATTTTCTTGAAATTTGGCAGAAATGTTCACCACAGTTTCACCGGACCTCCGGAGATCCCGTAGGGTTCTTTGAAATGTTTAAGACAACGAAAATTGGCTCATCAGGTTTTGGTCCACTTTGGACTTTGCGGACCTCTGGCCCCTTTTTTTTCAGAGTGAATCATACAGTCCACTGAACTCCTCTTTGGTGTTTTTCCAACAGATGTCTTTGCGCGGCGTATAATTGATTACTAGGTTTTGGTCTACTTTGGACTTTGCGGACCTCTGGCCCCTTTTTTTGA
This sequence comes from Diaphorina citri, assembly GCF_000475195.1. Classification (NCBI taxonomy): domain Eukaryota; kingdom Metazoa; phylum Arthropoda; class Insecta; order Hemiptera; family Psyllidae; genus Diaphorina; species Diaphorina citri. The sequence goes on from NW_007379806.1 coordinate 14,099, forward strand.
GTGAATCATACAGTCCACTGAACTCCTCTTTGGTGTTTTTCCAACAGATGTCTTTGCGCGGCGTATAATTGATTACTTGGAATTCCTCGTTTTATTACTCTCCTTATAGGTAAACTTGAAAATCTTCAAATGGGTTTCTCGAAGGTTACACTTTCTAAGTTCTCTGGTTTAACGCACCTGTGTCATGTTTATGTTATTGACCCTAACCCTACAGTCCGAGTCTCCTAGACCATCTGTGACCATCCTAGACTATCATCTTCATCTTCATATACTTTCACACGGTAATAATTCAATTGCTTTTGCTTCAGAAGAAATGGGTTTCTCGAAGGTTACACTTTCTAAGCTCTCTGGTTTAACGCACCTGTGTCATGTTTATGTTATTGACCCTAACCCTACAGTCCTGGGCTCCTAGACCATCTGTGACCATCTTCTTATACTTTCACACGGTAATAATTCAATTGCTTTTGGTTCTTGCTGAACGCAGATGATCTCCAGTGACCACGAAAATTATAGCTCGTTGAGGAGTTTAACAAGCTTCAGAAGATGATCTCTAGTGACCACGAAAATTACAGCTCGTTGAGGACTTTAACAAGCAGTTATCATTTCTGGGTTACGCATGTGTGTTTACGAGTTTTCTCTTTCGAAATTTAACTTCCAAATTAGGGGATAACTGTCTTGGTCGTGAGAGGTTTCGTGTGTCTGTCGATGGCAATGTGAAGAAAGTTGGACAATTTTTCATTTGTATTTAATTTATGATGTTCTCATTCATGGAAATTTAAACGAAATGCTCTTAACGATGAAAAACAAACCTTAGCTCGTTGAGGAGTTTAACAAGCAGTTATCATTTCTGGGTTACGCATGTGTGTTTACGAGTTTTCTCTTTCGAAATTGAACTTCCAAATTAGGGAATGTTTGTCGTAGTCGTGAGAGGTTTCATTTTGTTGATCTTTCAGTGGAAATTGAAACTGAGAGTTGGGAATTTTGTGCTTTCATTTATGTGTTCTCAATATCTAAAGATGGAAAACCATGCAATTGGAAAAATAGATTATTGTGATTAGTATGGTAGATACCTACCATTCCCGTCAATTGCCGCGTGTTTCATGACATATGGCTTGAAATATGGAGAGATAAAAAATTGAACATTCAATTTTCACATCTTCATCACTTGAAAACATCAATGGGCGATTGGATCAGTTTGTTTTTGAACCAACAACCAATAGATGATAACTTTGGTAACAAACTAACAAAGTATTTTGATACCTACTCTCGCATAGTACAAAAATCATGATCACCTACCGCCTTGAGGAGAAAAAACAACATTTCAAACTACCGTTATCTGTGGAATAGTAAACTTAGCAGTATTGGAACTTCTTGTTCCAACCAATCCAGTGGTTTTACGGAAGACTTTATCACTAGAACACATCGATGGGATCAATTTGTTTTTGAACCAATAGCTGATAACTTTGGTACTTAACAAACTAACAAATAATTTCGATACACTCGTATACATAAATACAAAAATCACGATCACCTACAGCCTTGAGGAGAAAAAAACTACATTTCAAACTACCGTTATCTGTGGAATAGTAAACTTCGCAGTATTGGAACTTCTTGTTCCAACCAATTCAGTGGTTTTACGGAAGACAGACGGACACTCGCCAATAAATTCCTCGGACTTTCTTACACTCTTGGGCTACTGACTGATTCAAGGTCACAAGAAATGGAGATATTTTTTTGATGAATTTGTGACTACTCTCAGAAGAAATCAAGATATTTTTTCGAGGAGTTTGTCACTTCTCTGAAATTTTGTGATTGACAAATGACCACAGTCTTTTGGAATTTGTGAGATTTTGTTTCATCGCAAATTGATGATAGTTGATGACTAGTGGCTACACTCGAAGGGCAATCTAGTTTCACCTAATGCCTGGCGACTTTTAGGGCTATCAAAGGGTTTTGATAATGGTTTTTATAAGTTTCACAGTCTGCGGTCATCTCTTCGGTATTAGGACAAGATCTGACACACATTTTCAATTTTCATTCCGTCACTCGAGGCTCATCAATTTCAGTAAAGCTCGCGTAAGTGCAATGAAATCATGCAAATTCACTCTTGGAACCGTTTCAAGCTCCGTTCTGAATATCCTAACATTCTAACCTAAACAATCGTCACCACGAAGGTTGGAAACTGGTTTCTCCACTCTCATATTGTCCAGATTAACTTCTTCAGGTGAGCTTAAAAATGCTCTAGACTGTGACCTATATCTGCAAATTACACAAGGTCCAAAACATCATAATAGCAGACATAACAGTAGGTCTAGAGATAGTTATCAGTAGGTCTGTAGACAGACAACGTGCCAAGAAAATTTAGTAAATAGGTTCATCGGTCATCTCTTCGGCGTTAGGACAAGATCTGACACGCATTTTCAATTTTCATTTTGTCACTCGAGCTCATCAATTTCAGTAAAGCTCGCGTAAGTGCAATGAAGTCATGCAAATTCACTCTTGGAACCGTTTCAAGCTTCGTTCAGAAGTTCTCAACCGGTGGTACGCGTACCACTGGTGGTACGCGGATACATTTTAGGTGGTACGCAGTCATATATTAACAAATTAGGGGATAACTGTCTTGGTCGTGAGAGGTTTCGTGTGTCTTTCGATGGCAATGTGAAGAAAGTTGGACAATTTTTCATTTGTATTTAATTTATGATGTTCTCATTCATGGAAAGTTAAACGAAATGCTCTTAACGATGAAAAACAAACCTACATATAATTTCGATACACTCGTATAAATATAAAAATCACGATCACCTACAGCCTTGAGGAGAAAAAAACATTTCAAACTACCGTTTACCGTTATCTGTGGAATAGTAAACTTAGCAGTATTGGAACTTCTTGTTCCAACCAATCCAGTGGTTTTACGGAAGACAGACGGATACTCGCCAATAAATTCCTCGGACTTTCTTACACTCTTCGGCTACTGACTGATTCAAGGTCAGAAGAAATGGAGATATTTTTTTGATGAATTTGTGACTACTCTCAGAAGAAATCAAGATATTTTTTGAAGAAATGGAGATACTTTTTTTGATGAATTTGTGACTACTCTCAGAAGAAATCAAGATATTTTTTCGAGGAGTTTGTCACTTCTCTGAAATTTTGTGATTGACAAATGACCACAGTCTTTTGGAATTTGTGAGATTTTGTTTCATCGCAAATTGATGATAGTTGATGACTAGTGGCTACACTCGAAGGGCAATCTAGTTTCACCTAATGCCTGGCGACTTTTAGGGCTATCAAAGGGTTTTGATAATGGTTTTTATAAGTTCCGTAGCACGTGCCTCTGTAATTACTAATCAAGTACCTTCCACATCTACAATAATGACTAATGAGGTAAATTCGTCGTGAAATCAGAGTCCTTGGAGTGGTCAAGCCAAAAGACAGCCTTGAATTTTGTTCTATTTTCTAAAATAATAATACCTACCTACTAGATGATAATAAAATAAAAAGCGTATTGGGCAAGCATTAGTTAGTTAGTAAGCTTGTGTGAACCACACATTCGAATCAGTCAATAGTAACTCCATTTTCTAAAATAATAATACCTACTAGATGATAATAATGAAATAAAAAGCGTATTGGGCAAGCATTAGTTAGTTAGTAAGCTTGTGTGAACCACACATTCGAATCAGTCAATAGTAATTGGCACTCTTTCACCCAAATGATGCCAAAGACTCCCAAAATTACAGTTATCAAGTGTTGCAATAACTGTCGTAATTAGGATAAAATATGGCTCCATTTTTGGCACTGGCCTTGGAATGGCACCTACTAGCTTTTTGGCTACCTACGCTAAAAAGTGCTCGTACATATGTACAATAAATTCGAATAAAAGTAGAATTTGGCTGAAACAAAATAAGGACCTCCATAATTATGTACATAAAACAGATATCGAGCATCCTGATATCTTGCAAGAAAAAAAAAAATCTAATCGAAACTGGATTTAAAATAAAAAAAAAAGGTTTGACAGAGGGAACTGTAACTGCTATGGTCTTATCGTCCCGAAATCGAAGAGAGAAGGAAGACAGGATAGGAGAAGAATAAAGAAAGTGAAATTTGGCTGAAACAAAATAAATATTAATAATAAATAAGAATCTCCATAATTATGTACATAAAACAGATATCGAGCATATCCTGATATCTTAAAGAAAAAAATCTAATCGAAACTGAAAGCACCTCTGAAAGCGCAAAAAAAAAAGTTGTACGAAGTACATTCAAGCAAGTTGAAGCGCTTCAAACAAGCTCACTAGTCAACATGACTCAGGACTAAAAAATTGACCCCGGGCGGGAATCGAACCCGCGGCCTAGTGCTTACAAGGCAGACGCACTACCAACTAAGCTAACTAGGCTGGAAAATCGAAACTGAAAGCACCTCTGAAAGCGCAAAAAAAAAGTTGTACAAAGTACATTCAAGCAAGTTGAAGCGCTTCAAACAAGCTCACTAGTCAACATGACTCAGAACTAAAAAATTGCTAGCAGCTTTTATACTCAGAACCTGTAGTGGTCGATCCGGTTACCTTGTGACCCAATTTGAGTCCTGACACAGTCTGGACGGTTCAGATCAACAGCCGATCGGCTATGTGTGGACACACATAGCCGATCGTGTGGACACACATAGAGCTATGTGTGGTCACACAAATAGGCAGTTTTTTTTACAAAAGCTGATGTAAATCTGTAACGAATAGTCAATGATGTCAGTACAAGTTGTTCGCCAGTAAACAAGACCTAATGGTTTTCAGTGTATAATATCGGTTGGAATGACATAATTGCAGGAGAACCTGTAGTGGTCGATCCGGTTACCTTGTGACCCAATTTGAGTTCTGACACAGTCCAAGTACAAGACTTGGCTACAAGAATCAGAGGAGTTGGACTTAGATGTTATCTGGGACCCTGTTTCACAGGTTTTTCTTGGTCTGGTAAAGTCTGGTTTGGCTTTCTATTTCTAGTGGACCGGTGAAACTTTTGCTGGTATTAGGATTGCCTTTTTCCTGATTTGACTTGGACATAAGTACATATATCATTTAGTGAGTTCTAAGTTGTTAAATGCAGTATCTTTTTCTGCTTTCTTCGTTTTGTATAGTTTCCATTTGGAGGACACTTTACTTTAATTACATTACTGCATGCCGCTCATATTGTCTTTTGTGTAATCGACCTGCAATTATATCTTTATATTACACTGTCTCTTTCTTTTACATTAAGTTCTTTTATATACCTAGTCTTTATGTTTTCAAGTGCATAATTGTGTATATCTTGAACAATGCTCTCATATATGATGTGAATTTAGTCGGCATAGATGAGCAATACAAAGATTAATATTTGTTACAGCATACTCCGCGAACATTTGTCCAATTTTCTTGAAATTTGGCAGAAATGTTCACCACAGTTTCACCGGACCTCCGGAGATCCCGTAGGGCATTTGTTTTAATATTTGTTACACCATACTCCGCGAACATTTGTCCAATTTTCTTGAAATTTGGCAGAAATGTTCACCACAGTTTCATCGGACCTCCGGAGATCCCGTAGGGTTCTTTGAAATGTTTAAGACAACGAAAATTGGCTCATTAGGTTTTGGTCCACTTTGGACTTTGCGGACCTCTGGCCCCTTTTTTTTTCAGAGTGAATCATACAGTCCACTGAACTCCTCTTTGGTGTTTTTCCAACAGATGTCTTTGCGCGGCGTATAATTGATTACTTGGAATTCCTCGTTTTATTACTCTCCTTGTAGGTAAACTTGAAAATCTTCAAATGGGTTTCTCGAAGGTTACACTTTCTAAGTTCTCCGGTCTCTGGTTTAACGCACCTGTGTCATGTTTATGTTATTGACCCTAACCCTACAGTTCTAGGCTCCTAGACCATCTGTGACCATCCTAGACTATCTTCATCTTCTTATACTTTCACACGGTAATAATTCAATTGCTTTTGCTTCAGAAGATGATCTCCAGTGACCACGAGCGAGTGATAGCCCTTCGCACTCAACCTTTGCTATTTCTTGAGCAAGTGGAGTTTCAGGCAGTTATGCTCCCTGTTTAAAGTCCCCCACTCCCCAGCCAGACTACTGCATTCAAGACCTCAAAATATTAGCACTTTTGGGTACCTAGACTTTTCTCCATATCCTCTTTTGATAGTAAGAAAAAAAATCCGAATTAATGTTACCGAAATCAAATGAAAAGACAGAATCATCCAATCATCACACTTTGCACAGTAGTTACATCTCAAGCATATACTCGTACTATAAAGCTGTGGACACAGCTTACAAGATACAACAACTAAAGAAAAGATTCTCACTCGTCAAATGGAAACATACGCGGCATATGCTGTTATAATAGGCTCATCAGTTAATTGCTGGTCATAATAGTAATCAATCATGTGCATTTCTCTCTAGTCATGCAGTCCAATCGGTCAACGGGAACTATCAGCACCAGAAATGAGACCAACTATCCGGTTAGGGTTTCCAGACGTCCGGGTTTTCCCGGACATGTCCGGGTTTTTACATGTTTGTCCGGTGTCCGGGGGGATTTTTGAAAATTTGGGATATTCCAAGAGTGATGCCAACTTGATTACCGTTATTAGTGCTATCTTCATTGTGTTAGAAAGAAGACCTGGTGAAGTTGTGATTGAGTGAACAAAGAAGTTCTTAATCTTGAGGAATTCGCTCTTCTGAATCTTTTGTTCAATGAGAGCTCTTTAAATCCTTTGATCTCACCTAGTTTTTAATAGGCTCCAGGCGGTGTCGAAATGTCGATGGTATTCCAAGAGTGATGCCAACTTGATTACCGTTATCATTGCTGCCTTATTGTGTTAGAAAGAAGACCTGGTGAAGGTGTGATTGAGTGAACAAAGAAGTTCTTAATCTTGAGGAATTCGCTCGTCTGAATCTTTTGTTCAATGAGAGCTCTTTAAATCCTTTGATCTCACCTAGTTTTTAATAGGCTCCAGGCGGTGTCGAAATGTCGATGAAGGAATTCGCACTAAATCTTTTGTTCAACGATGATGGTTCTTTAAATCCTTTGATCTCACCTACTTTTAAATGGGCTCTAGGCAATGTCGAATTGTCGATCGACGGCCGTCGACTATGTGTGGACACAGCTTTACACTACTTTACAGTCATATGATGGGAAAAAGTTCGAGTTTCGCACCAGCTGAAACGCATTAAGGACCAACTTGCTTGCTTTCCGTGGCCGTGAGATAGGCATGACACTTATCTCACTGTGTTGGAAGGACTGGAAGGACCAACTAATGATGAAGTACAAAAACTGAGCTGGATCAATCAAAACGATCACTTAACGAAAGCCCAGAATAAATCAGTCAGAATACTAGAGAGTAAACTCTTCAAATAGCTATTAACGAATAATAGAGTATCCTCAAGAACACATAAGTGTAGTCTTTAGAATTGAACGATCCGATCATTGAAATCGGCAAGGTGTATGAGAAAGTGTATCGAACTCATTAAAATGATACCCATTAAAAATGAGCAATGAGCACTTGTTAGTAGCTTCTATACGGTTGAGGTCTGAGCCATAGGAGGCTATTCTGATTTATTGGACAGATCTCGAGAGATAGGCTCATTAAGAGCTAGACAAGTTGGCGAGCAAGCTTTTGATCTCGTTTTGATCACTCTTCAGGTGATATTGATAGTGAACTTGGTATCTTGGTCATAGGATAACAAGTAGTATCAAATCATTGAACTTGGACATTGGATACTTGAAGTTATAGTCAAATTGAGCTTGGCATGCGGCCTCGAGGGTTATTAAACTTGGAGTGACTTGCACTTTTGGTATCATATTCCAAGAGTGATGCCAACTTGATTGCCGTTATTAGTGCTATCTTCATTGTGTTGGAAAGAAAACCTGGTGAAGGTGTGATTGAGTGAACAAAGAAGTTCTTAATCTTGAGGAATTTGCTCGTCTAAATCTTTTGTTCAATGAGAGCTCTTTAAATCCTTTGATCTCACCTAGTTTTTAATAGGCTCCAGGCGGTGTCGATTTGTCTATGGACGTCGCTAGACTATAGTGTGGATGCTGCTTTACACGTCGGATGTGATAATCCGTAATCCGGTGTGTAATGTGTTCTCAAAGCTCTTGAGCTGTGTCCACACATAGTCAACGCGACGGTCGTCGATCGACGAGGTGAGGCAGTGTGAACGGTTCAGGCGATGTCGATTGACGGTTGATTAAAAATGTGTGAACACAGCTTTACTTGCCATTTAGTCCGAAAGAAGTTTGGTCAAGTTTCGAAAGAAGTTTGTTCAAGGACCAGCTGTACGAAACCCAATAGGATTAACTGATAGAAAAGCACAAAACTAAGTTGAATCAATCAAAATGATCACTTAACGAAAGCCCAGAATAAATCAATCAGAGACTATAAAACAACAAAGAGCTATTAACGAATAATGGAGTACCCTTATGAACAGATAAGTGTAGTTTTTTGAATTGAACAATCCGATCATTGAAATCGGCATAGTAAAAATGGATTTGTAAAAATGGATTTTTTCTTTTTCAATCCGTAAATTTGGAAAAATAAATAAATAAATATAGTGTGGATGCTGCTTTACACGTCGGATGTAATAATCTGTAATCCGGTGTGTAATGTGTTCTCAAAGCTCTTGAGCTGTGTCCACACATGGTCAACGCGACGGTCGTCGATTGACGAGGTGAGGCAGTGTGAACGGTTCAGGCGATGTCGATTGACGGTTGATTAAAAATGTGTGAACACAGCTTTACATGCCATTTAGTCCGAAAAGTTTGGTCAAGTTTCGAAAGAAGTTTGTTCAAGGACCAGCTGTATGAAACCCAATAGGATCAACTGATAGAAAAGCACAAATCTGACCCATCAATTCAGGGAGATCACTTCAGCTACAAATCATTTCATCTCCACCATTGTTTATTGTTTGGATTGCATTTTGGTTTTAATTAAATGCACTTCTGATATGAAAGAAACCGCATGCACGCTTCTTGCTGCATGCCGGGGTGCATTGTAATACCTGTCATGTGCAACGTGCAACTTATTGTGTCCTATACTGGATGGTTCATAAATTGAAAAAATAACGTTTAAAACTTCGCAGTGGATCATCAATGTTGTTAAAACATTCTTAAACTGTGTCCAACTGTCGATGTCGACTGAACCGTCCACATTGCTTCGACAACATGGATTCACTTCGTCGATCGACGGCCGGCGAATATTTGTAGACACAGCTTTGTTCCACAAAAGCTTTGTGTGCAGATTTGGTTGGATGGTAGAGATTGCCTTGAGACAGTGACCCAGCTATTTGAGTAGGTAGTTATAGCCAACACCGATAGCACGTTGAATGTACCAGATCCCCATGTATCACTGAAGTTAAGCAACATTGTGTTCGGTTGATATCAGGGGTGACCATCTGAGGAGATATTGTGCCACATACTCCTCTTACTTCGCCTTTTCCCTTGTTCAGACGGGGTCGGCGTTTTTCGTCAGCCTCTCGATCTGTCCTTTGGGCTCTGTCCTAGGATTTTGAGACGATAGGACCTCCGTTGATTGCTTAGGGCTGACATTTGGTTTTGGCCACAATTTTTTTTTACGAGTGATAGCCCTTCGCACTCAACCTTTGCTATTTCTTCAGCAAGTGGAATTTCAGCCAGTTATGCTCCCTGTTTAAAGTCCCCCACTCCCCAGCCAGACTACTACATTCATTCAAGAGCTCAGAATTTTAGCACTTTTGGGCACCTAGACTTTTCTGGGACTCCATATCCTCTTTTGACAGTAAGAAAAAAAATCCGAATTAATGTTACCGAAATCAAATGAAAAGACAGAATCATCCAATCATCACACATTGCACAGTAGTTATATCTCAAGCATATACTCGCACTATAAAGCTGTGGACACAGCTTACAAGATACAACAACTAAAGAAAAGATTCTCACTCGTCAAATGGAAACATACGCGGCATATGCTGTTATAATAGGCTCATCAGTTAGTTGCTAGTCATAATAGTAATCAATCATGTGCATTTCTTCCTAGTCATGCAGTCCAATCGGTCAACGGGAACTATCAGCACTAGAAATGAGACCAACTATCCGGTCCCATCACCTCTAAACCCCATGACAGGAAGGAGACCGTTTCAAGAACGTGATCAGACCGTTTCAAGAACGTGATAGGACCGTTTCAAGATCGTGATGATGACGGACAATTGGTTCATTAGTACGCAGAAGTAAAGTCCGTGTGAGATATTTGAAAACGGAAAGGCAATTAGGGCATCTTGAATCTTGAAGAATGTTAAAAGTGGAATATTGAAATTGTCTTCGAAGAATATGAAGTAGGTACACAATCCGCCTATTCAGGAGCACCCTGCCAGAAAGAAAACCATAAATTGTTTCTGTGATACTACATGTCCTAATTCGACAGTCTAAATAAATCTTCGAAGAATATGAAGTACATAATCCGCCTATTCAGGAGCACCCTGCCAGAAAGAAAACCATAAATTGTTTCTGTGATACTACATGTCCTAATTCGACAGTCTAAATAAAGCACTAAATCAAATCAACCAAAATGGGAGAAATGATCCTTTATTTTTGTAATAATTTCAAAGTATTCTAGTGGTTTTCATTGAATTTGTCTTCGAAGAATATGAAGTACACAATCCGCCTATTCAGGAGCACCCTGCCAGAAAAAAAAACATAAATTGTTTCTGTGATCATACATGTCCTAATTCGACAGTCTAAATAGAGCACTAAATCAAATCAACCAAAATGGGAGAAATGATCCTTTATTTTTGTAATAATTTCAAAGTATTCTAGTGGTTTTCATTGAATTTTTCGTGACATTTACCTACTTTAATATGTATCTCGAAATAATTAGTTAAAATGCTGGAACTCTTTCGAGACCTGAATGACATTCCAGTTAATTTGCTTAGATTTAATGGGGTAGCATAAACTATGTATCTTTTTCTTTCACACTTCATTTCGGCTATCTTTTGAGATAATCTTTTGTAATCAATGTTGTTATTAATCTTCAGCAGATAACTTGTAATATGTATAGTTGTATAGGTAGATAGGTACTCATATAGATAGGGTATATTTAGCTTCAAATGAAAGCCTGTGGTCAGATCGAAGAGAAACTGAGCAATGAACATAATTAACAATCTGTCACATTGACTGTACCTACTTCATGGGCACAGGGAAGCACCCTGGGGATACTATCGACAAATAAAATGCAATCTTTTCTCTGCTTTCTTCGTTTTTGTATAGTTTCCATTTGGAGGACACTTTGTTTAATTACATTACTGCATGCCGCTCATATTGTCTTTTGTTTAATCGACCTGCAATTATCATTATATTACATCGTCTCTTTTTTTTACAATAAGTTCTTTTGTATTGTCTAAGTTAATGTTTTCAAGTGCATAATTGTGTATATCTTGAACAATGCTCTCATATATGATGTGAATTTAGTCGGCATAGATGAGCAATACAAAGAATTGAATAACTAGCCAACATGAGTGATGAAAATGTTTGTTGGGGCATTCTTGTGTGACCGTGGATTGACAAAGTATTTTCACATTGTGTTAATCTTGTGGTTATTTTCTACGAAGAGACTTATTGTGATATGTGTGATTACTTCATTGAAGATGTCATTTTTGTACTCACATTGCAGCATTGTCAAGATATCGCAAATGTTTTGCTGATCTTTACCAGAAATTCACAGCTAATTGGATTGGTAGTGAGATCTTTTCCACTTTTTATCTAATTAAAGATGTACAAGACTTCATTTTTGAGCTATTGCATCACGGAAAAACGTGGTGAACTAGAAAGATTTAGAAATGCCCTGCTTGTCAAGCAATGTGATGGCTTGAAATTTCAAGTTCTTCAAAAAATAAAGGACAAAGACGTAGGAAAAGGCAATAATAAAAAAATAGAAAGTAAAAAGTACTAAAATATGAAGAAAAAAACACAAACCTTATTTTAGAACGTCCTCCAAAAATCCAAAAAAGAATCCGCCTTCGAAAAAAAAGGTCAGCAAAGAAGATCAAGGGTAATCCTTTCGGTCAGTAATCCTTTGGGTTCACCACCAAAATCCTTTTCATCGATCCTGATCCGATTTCAAAAAATACACACCAAAAAGTTTAACAAACACTTCATTTTTCACTAGATTTATTTAAATTAATTAAAAAAAGATGATAAAATTAGCTGAAGAAATATTTAAATTTTTAAATAATTTCCAAGAATAAGTTGAAGAAAAAAAAATCGATAAAAAAAGAACGATTTAATTCGATTTAAACTTGAAAAACAACGAACTGGATTTCAGTGATAGCGTCACAAGCATGGCTGAACAGAGACTGAAAACCAAACCACTTGGTAGTAATGTAGCACCAGGACTAGTATACCAAATAGCAAATGGTAAGGGCTCTGGTTTATTGGTATTCCTTCTGGTAATGCTGGATACCGATGGTATTCTGGTAAGCCGAAGACTCTAGAGGTCATCAGCATGGTTCAAATATTTCTTTGGGTTATTCGGCTAAGTGAGGAACATGAAGTTTAAAACGGTGAGATCATTATTCGGGTAAGGATGTGAGGATTTAGAAGTTACTGTGGGATTGGAATAGCTGATGTGAAAAGAATTTGTTACAACTTAATTTGAAGCCTGTCTTCGTTAAACCAAGGTTACATATATGTTCAGGTTTTTAAGTCTGAGCAATGATGGGGCTGCTAGGGTGATGACTGGATGTGACATTAAGCCCCTGGATGTACAAGATATGAACATATTGGTGGTCCGAATCCAGAAAGTAAAGTAAGTTAAACGGTCCAAACCCCTATCGACCATTTTAGATTCGCATGTCTGCGATCGACATTTTTATATCGCACGTGATCGTAAGAAATCGGATCACCATTACGAAATAGAAGAGATTGGATCCAAAATGTAGTCATAAAGCACCTCTAGGTAGGTTCATAGTCTAGAATTCTAGATACTAGTAAGTTCATATTTGTTCGCTCAGGATTGACATGATCCAGCTGTGCCCACAGAGGTCAACTGAAGGGTCAAAAATTGGCGTCATGTTTACTGGAGCGTTTTAATTGGCCAAATGTGTCTCTGTGGAATCAAAGGTCATATCTTTCGTCTCCAGACTTTTAGCATCGGTTGAGTGTCAATATCAATAGCTTAAATAGAGCAGCATAAATCGTATTTCATTATGTGCCTTTGTGGGCACAGAGGCAGCACAGAAGTGAGTTTTTACTCTTAGTTCACTCAAAGACACCCTACTCCTGCTTAACGTGTGTAGACTGTAGACAAATGGTGGTGCAAATTTTGTCCAGAGAACCATAAAGCCAAAAAACAAAAAAAAAAAACAAAAAACAAAAAAAAAAAACAAAAAAAACTGGTTTTTGGGGGATTTTTTTCACATTTTCTCACACAAATGAGCTCTGATCTTGAAATTTGTCGCGACGACCTATGAACTCAAAGCGAGAAAGTTTCAGATAACACTTCAGTCGATCATTTAAGACCGATTTTAGCGTCACCTATGTTAAGCTACGCCGAGAAAGGCCAATAAATGGATGGGTGACTTAAACATTATATCGGGAATAAAGGGAGAACGGGCTCTAGTCTTGATCTTAAATAACCTTATAAAGGGAGAACGGGCTCTAGTCTTGATTTTAAATCATTACATGAAAGTAAAATCGAAAAATCAAATCAAGAATAATTTACACTGAATATTAAACAAATTAGGTAGGTACATAGGTACTGATCGAATAAACTACGGGCTAAATAATTCCCGGAGGGCTAAATATTAAACAAATTAGGTAGGTACATAGGTACTGATTTTCTTTAACCACGATCGAATAAAATACGGGCTAAAAAATTCCCGGAGGGACGGACCCAGCTTGTTACTTTCCTTACCAATAGGGAGGAAATTAATGTAGGTAATCGGTCGAAATTTTCGGTGGTCAATTTTTCTGCCAAAATACGTTTTGAGGTCCCTAGAGCCTAAATCCAAAGTTTCGGTCATTGTCTTTGGGTAGTACTAGTAACCCTTGTCTTTGGGTTGTAAGTCTATCAGTTCAGCGAGACACCCCAGCTATAAATAAAATCGTTTCATCTCCACTGTTGTTTCATGTTTTATTGTTCGGATTGCATTTTGGTTTCAATTAAATGCACTTCTGATATGAAAGAAACCGCATGCACGCTTCTTGCTGCATGCCGGGGTGCATTGTAATGCCTGTCATGTGCAACGTGCAACTTATTGTGTCCTATACTGGATGGTTCATAAATTGAAAAAATAACGTTTAAAACTTCGCGGTGGATCATCACTGTTCTTAAAACATTCTCAAACTGTGTCCAACTGTCGATGTCGACTGAACCGTCCACATTGCTTCGACAACATTGATTCACTTCGTCGATCGACGGCCGGCAAATATTTCGCCGCTAGAAAGTCAAAGGGGCGTAAGTGATTTTATCAAATTTTTCGTAAGCGCACTTCAGTCTATTTGTGCTGCAATATTATTTCCGCAAATACCTATCACATACGCCTAAACATAAAAGATTAATATCTTCACAATGGTTTAGAAATCACATACGCCTGTTCGTGCTATCAATAGTATCTACGTAGTACCTATGTCTGTGTGTTAATCTCGTTTTTTTGTCACTTACGCCCCTTTGACTTTCTAGCGGCGATTTGTAGACGCAGCTTAGTTCCACAAAAGCTTTGTGTGCAGATTTGGTTGGATGGTAGAGATTGCCTTGAGACAGTGCGCCAGCTTTTTGAGTAGGTAGTTATAGCCAGCACCGATAGCACGTTGAATGTACCAGATCCCCATGTATCACTGAAGTTAAGCAACATTGTGTTCGGTTGATATCAGGGGTGACCATCTCGGCAATCGCGTGCTGTAGGCTTTTCCGGCCCCTATTCAGGCTAGGTGAGGTGGTTAGCTTGTCGCCAAATGGAGGTTAAAACCCTCGGCACTAATGTCACTAAAAATCTTTTCAGTCAATGGGGGCACGGTTTGGCTTTTCCGGCCCCCTATTCAGGCTGGGTGAGGTGGATGTGAGGTGGTTAGCTTGTCGCCAAATGGAGGTTAAAACCCTCGGCACTAATGTCACTAAAAATCTTTTCAGTCAATGGGGGCACGGTTGGTCCAGTGGTAACGCGCTTGCTTGCCATGCAGAAGGTTCCGGGTTCGAATCCCACCATCGACAAAAATTTGTACCAGAAGCTCCTGGTACTTGATGACTATTTGGTGGTAACTGATTTCCTTCCTGTTTATTTAAAACACTTTTTAGTCAGTTAGCTTGGTTGGTAACGCGTCTCCCTTGTAAGCGCTAGGTCGCGGGTACGATTTGCGCCCGGGGCGGATTTTATCCTGAACGGATAATGTTCGTTCTCGGAACAACTGGTTTTCTCCTATCTTGTATTCCTTCTCTCTCTGATTTCGGTACGATAAGGCCTTAGCAGTTACAGTTCCCTCTATCAATCATCTTTAAAAAAATGTTCCTTATTCGAGATTTGATTAGTGGCCTTCTTTTTAATAGGATTTGTGTAGTGCCCCCCTCTGATCAACAAAATACGGTAGAAAGGCACTTTTTGTTATCACGCTTTTCGTAATTTTGCGTCAATTTTCTTCTGATTTCAGAGTTCCTCCCACATTTCCCGATTTGAAAACGTGCGTTCTGAATCAAAAACTACAGGTAATGAGGGTTAAGTAACAATTACTTTGGTTGATATCTGGATGGGTGACTATCCGATTTTTACCAAATTGTTACAGTCGCGTTAAACAGGGAGTAGATTAGTGTCTAACTGTGCGACTATATACAGGGAGAAGAATAGCTAACCCTAAACAGCCTAGCTATCCAACAGCTTTTAAAGGACAAACCCAAGTCCTCACGATGGTTCACTGCGGTTCAGGACGAGCCAATTAAACATGGCTAGAGACCATCACCCTAGATCAGTTGCGCTTGCTTGGGTGATGTTTCAAAGTCATAGAGCAGGAAAAATGAGGACCAACGGAATTTTTCTTTTTTTCTACGACTTTTAGATCCCGAGATAAATCGATTAAAAAAATGCCGGTAAATCGTGAACTTTGACGTCACGACATACGCTTCCGTAGGCGATGACATCACATCAAATGTCCCGAGCAAAGCTCCCTTGCAGGCAACGCATTAATGTGTTTGTGCGCATATTACTCTAATTTGATATCTATTACGAGTAGTATCAAGCATCTCTCCACTCTTCACCCTGAGTAAAACACGACAGTTAATTTGTATGAACGCCTGAAAACTAGTAGTTATGCAATGTGCCTGTCATAGCGAAAAATAAAGTATTAAATAGATGAATCAAACTAGGTACATGGTTAAAAGTTAGAAATATTAGAAGAGTTGAAAGTTCTGCTTAATTATCTTTAATAAATGGACTAATAATTAAGGTCTGATTAATTGGTTTCATTTTACAATGTCTGATTACGGATTTTATTTTATTCAAAACTTTTGTTTTAGCTTCTCAACTGTTGCATTGACAAGAAAATCGCCAGAGAAAAACGTGTACGGTGTAAAAAGCTTTATACTGCGGTCTCTTAGACGACCTGACAGACCTGGGCCTCAAACTTTTTCCGTCACACACTTTCCAATTGTCTAGATCTGACAGACCTAAGGCCTCGAGCTTTTTCCGTCACACACTTTCCAACTGTCTAGGTCTGACAGACCTGAGGCCTCAAGCTTTATCCGCCACACACATTCTGACTGTCTAGGTTTGTCAGACGTTCTGAACGGCCCTGGTGAGGCGTGATGAATCCAGTAATTAATCCACTCGGGTTAGTCGATCGGACGGACCTAGTCTAGCACACTTCTGCAGACACGATTTTGACTGACAATAAATGGCAAACTCTATTTCTGAATAGTGGAGGCTACTTGAATTGGAATCGCGATACGACGTCTATTGTTTTTACCGATTTGGTTTAATTGGATTGAATCGTTGGTTGTGTGTTTCGTGTATCATTGTATAATTACAAGTATCTGATGTGTCTGAATCTGAATTATCATTTCCTATACGAGAATGTATGTTTGTAGCTCGTCTCTTAGTTGTAAACTGCTTGTACTCCTCCAGATTTAGATATAATACGTACCTACCTAGTTCTATAAGTTTTCCCATGATATTGTAGGTAATCTATTCATTACTCAGGTATTCAGGACACGTGAGCTCCCGTGACGTGATAGTAGTGTTGTCCTGAACGAGATTACCTACAGTATGATGGGAAAACTTTGAACTGCATCTTTCTGACTCCCCATGAGTTCACTTCACCTGATGTTAGTGTGTTTCTAACTTAACAGAATGGGAATGCTTGGTAACCCAAATGGTAGCAAAGGTATGAAATCCTTGGTAAAGGTCAACGAGGATGGTATTTGGAAAGTTTCAGCTCGAAACTGATTAAAGGCCAAGGCAAGACACAAATGAGGGCACTATAGTTGGAGGGCAGGACAATAAAGGTCAATCAGGATGGTATTTGGAAAGTTTCAGCTCGAAACTGATTAAAGGCCAAGGCAAGACACAAATGAGGGCACTATAGTTGGAGGGCAGGACATTCCATTGTATTTTGTTCACTGTGCAGGAATTTGAACTAGAAAATGAGCGGTGCTTTAGCACGTGCCTCTGTAATTACTAATCAAGTACCTTCCACATCTACAATAATGACTAATGAGGTAAATTCATCGTGAAATCAGAGTCCTTGGAGTGGTCAAGCCAAAAGACAGCCTTGAATTTTGCTCTATTTTCTAAAATAATAATACCTACTCGATGATAATAAAATAAAAAGCGTATTGGGCAAGCATTAGTTAGTTAGTAAGCTTGTGTGAACCACACATTCGAATCAGTCAATAGTAATTGGCACTCTTTCACCCAAATGATGCCAAAGACTCCCAAAATTACAGTTATCGAGTGTTGCAATAACTGTCGTAATTAGGATAAAATATGGCTCCATTTTTGGCACTGGCCTTGGAATGGCACCTACTACCTTTTTGGCTACCTACGCTAAAAAGTGCTCGTACATATGTACAATAAATTCGAATAAAGAAAGTGAAATTTGGCTGAAACAAAATAAGGACCTCCATAATTATGTACATAAAACAGATATCGAGCATATCCTGATATCTTGCAAGAAAATAAATCTAATCGAAACTGAAAGCACCTCTGAAAGCGCAAAAAAAAGTTGTACGAGGTACATTCAAGCAAGTTGTCGTAATTGGGATAAAATATGGCTCCATTTTTGGCACTGGCCTTGGAATGGCACCTACTACCTTTTTGGCTACCTACGCTAAAAAGTGCTCGTACATATGTACATTAAATTCGAATAAAGAAAGTGAAATTCGGCTGAAACAAAATAAGAACCTCCAGAATATTTATGTACTTAAAACAGATATCGAGCATATCCTCATATCTTGCAAGAAAAAAATCTAATCGAAACTGAAAGCACCTCTGAAAGCGCAAAAAAAAAGTTGTACGAAGTACATTCAAGCAAGTTGAAGCGCTTCAAACAAGCTCACTAGTCAACATGACTCAGGACTAAAAAATTGTAATAAGGTGTGTTCAAACATAGTCGATCGAGGTGAATCTATGTTGACGAGGCAGTGTGAACGGTTCAAATCAACAGCCGATCGGCTATGTGTGGACAGGACACACATAGAGTTAATTCGACAAAGAGGCAGTTTTTTTTTTTACAAAAGCTGATGTAAATCTGTAACGAATTGTCAATGATGTCAGTACAAGTTGTTCGCCAGTAAACAAGACCTAATGGTTTTCAGTGTATAATATCGGTTGGAATGACATAATTGCAGCCCATAACGACACAAAAAATCTCCATAAACATGTTATCAAATATGTTATTATACATGTTATCCTCTGTACGCACACTAGTGTCGCAAATAAGAATAACCTATTAATTAGATATAATTACCATATTGATGGTAGACTTAGTAACTTTGTGAAGGTTCATTTTAAGTATCTAAATATGAAAATAACTTTTACTCTTCACTGGTTTTGGTAGGGAGTCAGAAAGATGTACCTACCTAGTTCTATAAGTTTTCCCATGATATTGTAGGTAATCTATTCATTACTCAGGTATTCAGGACGCGTGAGCTCCTGTGACGTGATAGTAGTGTTGTCCTGAACGAGATTACCTATAGTATGATGGGAAAAATTTGAACTGCATCTTTCTGATTACCCATGAGTTCACTTCACCTGATGTTAGTGTGTTTCTACCTTAACAGAATGGGAATGCTTGGTAACCCAAATGGTAGCAAAGGTATCAGTATGATGGGAAAAATTTGAACTGCATCTTTCTGACTACCCATGAGTTCACTTCACCTGATGTTAGTGTGTTTCTACCTTAACAGAATGGGAATGCTTGGTAACCCAAATGGTAGCAAAGGTATAAAATCCTTGGTAAAGGTCAACGAGGATGGTATTTGGAAAGTTTCAGCTTGAAAATACTAAAAGCCAAGGCAAGACACAAATGAGGGCAGTATACTAAGTTGGAGGGCACTCCATTGTATTTTGTTCAAGAAGAATTTGAACTAGAAAATGAGCGGTGCTATAGCACGTGCCTCTGTAATTACTAATCAAGTACCTTCCACATCTACAATAATGACTAATGAGGTAAATTCATCGTGAACTCAGAGTCCTTGGAGTGGTCAAGCCAAAAGACGGCCTTGAATTTTGTTCTATTTTCTAAAATAATAAAAATAATAGTAATAATAATAAAAACGGCAAACGTTAGCTAGTAAGCTTGTGTGAACCACACATTCGAATCAGTCAATAGTAATTGGCACTCTTTCACCCAAATGATGCCAAAGACTCCCAAAATTAAGTCATAATAGTAATCAATCATGTGCATTTCTCTCTAGTCATGCACTCCAATCGGTCAACGGGAACTATCAGCATCAGCACCAGAAATGAGACCAACTATCCGGTCCCATCACCTCTAAACCCCATGACAGGAAGGAGACCGTTTCAAGAACGTGAGAGGACCGCTTCAAGAACGTGATAGGACCGTTTCAAGAACGTGATGATGACGGACAATTGGTTCGTTAGTACGCAGAAGTAAAGTCCGTGTGAGATATTTGAAAACGGAAAGGCAATTAGGGCATCTTGAAGAATGTTAAAAGTGGAATATTGAAATTGTCTTTACTCGTGTGCTGAAAAAAAAGGTCAGGGTAAGAGGTGTCTCAGATCAGTGGAAATGTTTGCTCTGATTTCTTACGGTTTAAAATAGCGATTCATTATTTCATATCTTTATGTTGAAATGAGGTTATCGTGGAAAATATGAATTGAGATTATGGTCCCCACAGTGATTGTGAATTAATTGGAATAATTAAAAATGTGGCTTTTACTTTCTGTGATATTTGATTGGAAATGTTATTTGTTTTTGCTGATCATTATTGCATAAGATTAGTTGAATAGATCAAGTGAGTGCAGGTAGGTATAGGTATTGTTGTTTTTGTTGGTATCTTTGTAGATTTTATATTGACTTCTTTAATCAGTATGATTAGAATTAATAGGTAGGTAGGTACTTAATGCTTTTTTTTTTTTTAATGTTAATGCATTTATTAAGGTAGGAGTTACATTTAGGTGCCCTTATACCGAAAAAACTCGCTGGATATGCAAAAAAGTGCATAATCTTATAGTGCATAGTGCAATCAAAAAATTATTTTTTACCAAACACCTCTCACACCCACACTCAGCTAGAAGAAAGTATCCTTGATATCAGGAGATCGGAACACAGGATTGTTAAATTTGATCAAATTGGCAAACCACTTAGTAACCTTGGCAACAAATGTTTGCCCAATACTATCATTATTAAAATGTATGTATGTTGGGCAAAGTTATGCCCAATACTATCATTATTATAATGTATGTATTGGGCAAACTTTGTATTATCTTTGTTTCATTGATTGGTCAGCATTTCCGTTATTCATCCGGTCAGTTTCGATATTATTATTTTGTTTGTGGAGATGACAAAACACATTGTAATTTTTATGTTTATCAATCCTCAACATTAAATTTAATAAGCTTTGTATAACCATTTTGGTATTCACAGGCCAACAACAACATGGTCAATACCAATATTGCTTATGTTGTTGACTTTGTTATTTTATTGCTCATTTCAAGTTTAATGTTCATGGAATTCTTTAATTGGCGATTTTTTTCCTTTCGTCTTTTTTTAGTGCTTTCGTTAAGAAACGGACTTGTTTCCTTTCGAAGGGGGTATTTACTGTTAAAATAAGAAATTTGATGTATATACGGTTCATTTGTGAGGAGGGAGAGGTATTTGCCTCTGGTATTTGTTCTTGTTCAAGACAGATGTATATTGGAAGGCTGTAAAAGTGTAAAATCTACGAATTCTTGATGACGAATTGAACGAACGAAGAAAAATCCAAGTTGTAACTCGGCAATTCTTCATTAAACCTCACCCAGCTTGAGCGGGACTTGGAAAAGCCATCATAGAGCGATTGCGAAGATGGACAGTGATTACAGTGATCCATCGAAACGAATGCATTTAACTTGCTGGCGCTAGGTCTGGTCAGCCTTGAATCTCTTGATTGCCTTGATATTCATTTCTAATACAAGTAGATACAAGAAAAAATCCTTAGACGCAAAATCCAAAGTGTCAAATTTACAACAACAAAAAATCCTTCTTTTACCCTCCAACTACTCCAACATCAAAAAATTCCCTCCAAAAACGAGAAATTCCCTCCTTCCAAACATCACTGTCCAGTTAGCCATGGGTTTCCGATGCTACTAATCGGTCAGTAAGATACTACCAGTGTACCGTTGTTAACCACGTTAAACATGCTTGGCTGTTCAATGGTCTGAAGTCTGAACGTTAAACATCTTGGTCTGATGCTCTCAGGAAGTGGGACACGTATGAGATTCTGGTATGATTGACAGATTGATCCTCTTCTCTATCGTGTGCTGTAACATCAAGTTCCGCTATACCATCTGTACCAATATACAGAGTGGAGAAGAAACAATGTCCGAATTTTCCAGGGCCTACTACTTTAATTGAGTAGCGGTGGCGGCGTTACCAATGTAAAAAGATTCAATCAATCAAATCATGAATCTTTGTGGTAAAGCAGAGAGCTTTTTCACAACTTTGTGGGGATCACAGTATTACATGTCTTTCATTTACTCAATCATCTTATTATCACTCGTCTCTTCGACTTGTAATGCCGCCACTGGTCGCTACTTGATTAAAGTAGCTACTCAATTGTCCTCACGAGGCTGAGTGCACCCCGAACTCGAAGCACAGAGCCGAAAAAAACCTCGGCCCCGCCAGGAATCGAACCCGGACCTCCTGCGTACAAGCCTAGTGTGATACCCACTCGGCCACGGAGGTTGCTTCAATGTAAAAAGATTATTGAATTGTGGAAATTGATTGCAAAGGAGTCAATTAGTAATGCTGTGATATCCACAAAAGTTGTGAAAAAGTTCTGCTGTACCACAAATAATTTGAGAGATTTCTTGTCTCATCGTCGCATCGTACATCACTACTTTTAAGACAATCTGGGCGAATCATCTTCCATCTGTGGACTCTAAGGTGTGTGATTTCCACCCACTAAAAGGGCCAGGCAGGGCCGTATCCAGGTTTTTATCAGTACAGAAGTGTATTGGAATGCTGTAAAAGTGTAAAATCTACGAATTCTTGATGACGAATTGAACGAATGTACGAATGAAGAAAAATCCAAGTTGTAACTCGGCAGTTTTTCATTAAACCTCACCCAGCTTGAGCGGGACATGGAAAAGCCATCAGAAATGCGATTGCGAAGATGGACAGTGATCCATCGAAACTAATGCATTTAACTTGCTGGCGCTAGGTCAGCCTTGAATCTTGAATGCCTTGATATTCATTTCTAATACAAGATACAAGAAAAAATCCTTAGACGCAAAATCCAAAGTGTCAAATTTACAACAACAAAAAATCCTTCTTTTACCCTCCAACATCAAAAAATTCCCCCCAAAAACGAAAAATTCCCTCCAAAAACGAGAAATTCCCTCCAAAAACGAGAAATTCAATCCAAAAACGAGAAATTCGCTCCAAAAACGAGAAATTACTCCAAAACCGATAAATTCCCTCCAAAAACGAGAAATTCCCTCCTTCCAAACATCACTGTCCAGTTAGCCATGGGTTTCCGATGCTACTAAGCGGTCAGTAAGATACTACCAGTGTACCGTTGTTAACCACGTTAAACATGCTTGGCTGTTCAATGGTCTGAACGCTAAACATCTTGGTCTGATGGTCTCAGGAAGTGGGACACGTATGAGATTCTGGTATGATTGACAGATTGATCCTCTTCTCTATCGTGTGCTGTAACATCAAGTTCCGCTAAGTAGGTACTTTACTCTAATTTGATATCTATTACGAGTAGTATAAAGCATCTCTCCACTCTTCACCCTGAGTAAAACACGACAGTTTTGTATGAGCGCCTGAAAACTAGTAGTTATGCAATGTGCCTGTCATAGCGAAAAATAAGAAAGTCTGAAATACAAAAAGATGAATCAAACTAGGTACATGGTTAAAAGTTGGAAATATTAGAAGAGTTGAAAGGTTCTGCTTGATTATATTTATAAATGGACTAATAATTAGGGTCTGATTAATTGGTTTCATTTTACAATGTCTGATTACGGATTTTATATTATTCAAAACTTTTGTTTTAGCTTCTCAACTGTTGCATTGACAAGAAAATCGCCAGAGAAAAAGCGGCTTTGGGTCAAACTACTCACGAATCTGGTAAGATTTTGTTTCCTATAACGAATAAATTGTTTTCCCTTATCACTAGGTCGCGGGTTCGATTCCCGCCCGGGGCAAACTTTACCCTAAATAAATAAGATTCGTTCTCGGCACGGCTGTTTTTCTCCTTAACAGTCACAGCCCCTTCTGGCAAAAAAGAAAAACACCCAAAATCGTTGTTTTTCGTTAATTTCACCGAAAAACAAAACCTTGTTTTTCAGATGAGGAGGGAGAGGAGGAATTTTTCGATTGTGACGAAGAAGATAGGAACGGGGGAGCCCCTGTGATTCCGGTGTGGAATCAGCCTACTGGACGTCTCCGGAAACATTCCGAGTACAAGCTAATCGAGTCTGGAACTGCCTTGTATGTCCCCATTACTCAGGTAAGAATAGAATTTACTTAGATACCTAGGTACTTACCTTGGTCGAATCCTGCTTGGAACATAAAATAATGTCAAGTATGGAGCTGTAAGATTTTTTTTTTTTTAATCATCGTACCAAATTGGCTTGAAAGTTGACAATACTATGAATGAACACTAGATCTAAATCAATTATGTAGGCTCTGTTTGACCAAAGTGATTAAATATCAAAAAATCAAATCTCATATTCTTTGTGGTAAAGCGGGGCTTTTTCACAACTTTTGTGGATATTACAACATTATTAAGTGCCTCCTTTGCAATCAATTTCCATATTTCATTAATCTTTTTACACTGGTAATGCCGCCACTGGTCGCTACTCGAATCAAGTAGCTACTCAATTGTCCTCACGAGGCTGAGTGCACCCCGAACTCCAAACACAGAGCCGCAAAAAACCTCGGCTCCGCCGGGAATCGAACCCGGGCCTTCTGCGTGCAAGCCTAGTATGATACCCACTCGGGCACGGAGTTTGCCATGCCCGATTATATCATTATTGTACGTTGAAGTTTTCCATTTTCCCACTTTCACAGGATCCTAGAGTCAGCTCCCATGGCGTAGTGGTCACTGCGCTCGCCTTGCACGCGAGAGACCCGGGTTCGATTCCCGGCGGAATCAAGAAATTTGTATCATGCAAATGATTGATTCCGTGACTGGCTGTTGCGG
>NW_007379807.1:0-2500 GCF_000475195.1 Diaphorina citri
GAGAGAGAGAGAGAGAGAGAGCGAAGACATGAGTTCAGTTGTTGTCTTGTAAATAATTAAATGCGAAAATACTTTTTACAGCAGAAAAGTTTTTTATCTTCCTCTCTCAGCCCCCCCCCTCGCTCTCGCTCTCTCTCTCTCTCTTTCCCCCTTTCCTAATTCCTCCTTTTATTTTTAATTCCCTCTCTTTCTCCTTTTCCATTTCCCTATCTTTCCCAATCTCTCTCTCTCTCTCTCTCTCTCTCTCTCTCTCTCTCTCTCCATATCTTATCTTTTTCTCCTTTTTCATTATCTTTCTCCTCACCCCTCTTTCCTTAATTGGGAAAGTGAGTGTTTTTCTTTTCTTTCTCACACATTCACTCTCTGTCTCCACCTATTTATCAATTCCCGTTTTCAATCATTTTCTTTATTATTTTTTCTTTTCTCACGAAATGTAAACCACTCGTGTGTAAATTGCAAACATTTTTTTATGTTAGATAGAGGGAACTGTAACTGCTAAGGTATTATCGTCCCGAAATCGAAGAGAGAAGGAAGACTGGATAGGAGAAAGCCAGCCGTTCCGAGAACGAAACTGGTCTTTTTTTTAAGCTCCACCTCATTCCTACTTCTTATTCTCTGTCTCTCTCACTCTCTCTCTCTACTCTCTCTCTCTCACTCTCTCTCTCTACTCTCTCTCTTTCTCTCACTCTCTGTATTATAGCACCTATCCATTTCCAAATTGTCATGTCCAGGAAAATTTTCTTCTCTGAACAATCTGCAAAAATACAGAAATAATAATAATAATAATAATAATAATAATAATAATAATAATAATAATAATAATATCCTTCTCTCTCTTCTTTCTCCTCCTTCTCTCTCGTCTTTCTCCTCCTTCTCTCTCTTCTTTCTCCTCCTTCTCTCTCGTCTTTCTCCTCCTTCTCTCTCTTCTTTCTCCTCCTTCTCTCTCGTCTTTCTCCTCCTTCTCTCTCTTCTTTCTCCTCCTTCTCTCTCGTCTTTCTCCTCCTTCTCTCTCTTCTTTCTCCTCCTTCTCTCTCGTCTTTCTCCTCCTTCTCTCTCTTCTTTCTCCTCCTTCTCTCTCGTCTTTCTCCTCCTTCTCTCTCTTCTTTCTCCTCCTTCTCTCTCGTCTTTCTCCTCCTTCTCTCTCTTCTTTCTCCTCCTTCTCTCTCGTCTTTCTCCTCCTTCTCTCTCTTCTTTCTCCTCCTTCTCTCTCGTCTTTCTCCTCCTTCTCTCTCTTCTTTCTCCTCCTTCTCTCTCGTCTTTCTCCTCCTTCTCTCTCTTCTTTCTCCTCCTTCTCTCTCGTCTTTCTCCTCCTTCTCTCTCTTCTTTCTCCTCCTTCTCTCTCGTCTTTCTCCTCCTTCTCTCTCTTCTTTCTCCTCCTTCTCTCTCGTCTTTCTCCTCCTTCTCTCTCTTCTTTCTCCTCCTTCTCTCTCGTCTTTCTCCTCCTTCTCTCTCTTCTTTCTCCTCCTTCTCTCTCGTCTTTCTCCTCCTTCTCTCTCTTCTTTCTCCTCCTTCTCTCTCGTCTTTCTCCTCCTTCTCTCTCTTCTTTCTCCTCCTTCTCTCTCGTCTTTCTCCTCCTTCTCTCTCTTCTTTCTCCTCCTTCTCTCTCGTCTTTCTCCTCCTTCTCTCTCTTCTTTCTCCTCCTTCTCTCTCGTCTTTCTCCTCCTTCTCTCTCTTCTTTCTCCTCCTTCTCTCTCGTCTTTCTCCTCCTTCTCTCTCTTCTTTCTCCTCCTTCTCTCTCGTCTTTCTCCTCCTTCTCTCTCTTCTTTCTCCTCCTTCTCTCTCTTCTTTCTCCTCCTTCTCTCTCTTCTTTCTCCTCCTTCTCTCTCTTCTTTCTCCTCCTTCTCTCTCTTCTTTCTCCTCCTTCTCTCTCTTCTTTCTCCTCCTTCTCTCTCTTCTTTCTCCTCCTTCTCTCTCTTCTTTCTCCTCCTTCTCTCTCTTCTTTCTCCTCCTTCTCTCTCTTCTTTCTCCTCCTTCTCTCTCTTCTTTCTCCTCCTTCTCTCTCTTCTTTCTCCTCCTTCTCTCTCTTCTTTCTCCTCCTTCTCTCTCTTCTTTCTCCTCCTTCTCTCTCTTCTTTCTCCTCCTTCTCTCTCTTCTTTCTCCTCCTTCTCTCTTCTTTCTCCTCCTTCTCTCTCTTCTTTCTCCTCCTTCTCTCTTCTTTCTCCTCCTTCTCTCTCTTCTTTCTCCTCCTTCTCTCTTCTTTCTCCTCCTTCTCTCTCTTCTTTCTCCTCCTTCTCTCTTCTTTCTCCTCCTTCTCTCTTCTTTCTCCTCCTTCTCTCTCTTCTTTCTCCTCCTTCTCTCTCTTCTTTCTCCTCCTTCTCTCTCTTCTTTCTCCTCCTTCTCTCTCTTCTTTCTCCTCCTTCTCTCCTCTTTCTCCGCCTTCTCTCTCTTCTTTCTCCTCCTTCTCTCTCTTCTTTCTCCTCCTTCTCTCTCTTCTTTCTCCTCCTTCTCTCTCTTCTTTCTCCTCCTTCTCTCTTCTTTCTCCTCCTTCTCTCTCTTCTTT
>NW_007379807.1:5000-7500 GCF_000475195.1 Diaphorina citri
CAGGATAGGAGAAACCGAATCATTCCGAGAACCTCATCTGTATAGGACACCGTTCCGGGCAGGAATCGAACCTGAGACCTAGCGGTTACAATGCAAATGCGCTACCCTGCATTCCTACAAGCTAACTGGGATGGCTGATAACTAAGTTTAGAAATAGAATTTTATGAACGCCGTGAAACTATTTGAGTATGCAATGTGCTGTGAAGAAAAGATTAGTGGAGATGTCTAATTTTCGTAATTTACCTTCGGTAAACCAGCCTGGTTGGTTTATTTTCCTACCGAGTAACTGACCACTAGACCAATGCAAACTGACCAACCTAGTTAGCTTGGAGGGTAGCACGTCTGCCTTGTAAGCGCTAGGCTGCGGGTTCGATTTCCGCCCGAGGCAGACTTTATCCTAAACAGATAAGGTTCCTTCTCAGGAGGGCTGGTCTTCGCCTATCCTGTCTTCCTTCTCTCTTCGATTTCGGAACAATAAATGAAGAAACACGTGAGATCAAGTGACGTGATAGTAGTGTAGCTGTCCTCAACGAAATTACCTACAATATTATTGGAAAACTTTGAACTACATATTTCTGACTTACCATGAGGTCACGTGACGTGATACCTAGTAATGTGTTCCTACCTTGAGAACTCTGTTCCAACTTCCAACAGACCCATCGATCAAACTTTTTCTTAGAAAAAAATCCAATTTTTCTGTAGCAAAAAATATAATATAACCTATATGCTGGTGGGTGTACCTACATACATACCGACTTATTTATTTATTCTTATTTTTCAGCAAAACTTCGAAAAAAACCTGTCAAACCGAATGAACATAAAGTAAGTAAGAGGAAAACTAAAGAGAGAGGGAGGAATGAGAGAAAGAGAGAGAAAAAGAGGAAGGAGGAGAGAGAGAGAGATAGGGGAGAGTGTGGAACGAGTCGAACGAATGAGAAAGAGAGAAAGAAAAAGAGAGACGGGAGAGAAAGAGTGTATGTGGAACGAGGAAATGAAGGAGAGAGAGGGAGAGAGAGAGAGAGAGAGAAAGAAAAAGAGATAGAGAAAAGTGAGAGAGGAGAAAGAGGGAGACAGAAAGAGAGGATGAAGAGGAAGAGAGAGAGAGAGAGAGAAAGAAGAAAGACACTCAGAGAGAAAGAAAGAGAGATGGGAAAGAAAAACAGACTACATGTTTCGGAGTCTCAGTGGAACTATAAAGTAAGACAAGAACCCAACTTGCTGCCAACAAATTGAGAAAATGAGGGAGGGAGAAAAAGAAGAAAGGAGTGGGAGAAGAAAAAGAGAAGAAGAATTAGTAGGAGGGAAAGAGAAGAGCAAAAGGAAGGAGATGAAGAAAAGAAGAAGAGAAGAGCAAAATTGAGAAAATAAGGGAGGAAGAGGGAGAGAAAATGGAGTACGACGACGAAAGTGGGGAGGAGAGAAACAGGAAGGAGGAGAAGAAGAGAAAAATTTTTCTCAGGTCTCAATGTTATCACAATCAGAGAAACCTTTGATAATTATGACGAAAGAAACGGACAGACAACAAACAAATAGACGAACGAACAAACAAAAACAGATACACTTTGTAAAGTTAAAACTTGGGATTCGCTTCGCGCGCTCATATACATACACTGTTGTGAAGCTCCAGAACAAAAGGAAAATGGGAAAACTCATGCAAATTCTTTTAATTCTAATTTATGAGAAAAGTGAGAAGGAGAGGAGAAAAGGGGGGCAAAGAGGAGAGAGAGAGAGAGAGAGAGAGAGAGAGAAAGAAGAGGGAAAGAGGACAAGAAAGGTGTGTGAGAGAAATAGGGAGACGAAGAAGAAGATAGAGAGATAGAGAGGAAGGAAGGTAGAGAATGAGAGAAAGATGAGAGAGAGAGACAAAACGGTGAGAAAGAGTTGAGAAGAGAGGGGAGAGAAGGAGAAAGAGAGAAAGGGGAGAGAGAGAAAAGGAGGGTTTTTTGTAAGCCTGTGGTTTTAGGTGCATAAGACGACAAAAAGTTTCTTAGGCTTAAATACATACCTACATACATGGTACATACCCAAGCCAAAGTATGTATACATACATACATACATACATACATACCTACAATATGTACTTTACTTAGAATATGTGATTAAGAAGAAGAAGGAGGGAAATAAAGGAGGGACATGAGAAAAGTGAGAAGGAGAGGAGAAAAAGGGGGACAAAGAGGAGAGAGAGAGAAAGAAGAGGGAAAAGAGGACAAGAAAGGTGTGTGAGAGAAATAGGGAGACGAAGAAGAAGAAAGAGAGATAGAGAGGAAGGAAGGTAGAGAATGAGAGAAAGATGAGAGAGAGAGAGAGAGAAAACGGTGAGAAAGAGTTGAGAAGAGAGGGGAGAGAGGGAGAAAGAGAGAAAGGGGAGAGAGAGAAAAAAGGAGAATGTGGGGAGAGAGAGAGAAAAGGAGGGTTTTTTGTAAGCCTGTGGTTTTAGGTGCATAAGACGACAAAAAGTTTCTTAGGCTTAGATACATACCTACATACATGGTACATACCC
>NW_007379807.1:10000-20728 GCF_000475195.1 Diaphorina citri
GCATCCTTGTCACATTTGACATCTACATACCAAATTTCGAGTCTCTAGCTCTTACCGTTCTCGAGATATTTTGACAGACAGACACACGGACCAATGGCTGAAACTTTGGATTTAGGCTCTAGGGACCTCAAAACGTGTTTTGACACTAAAAACTGACCATCGAAAATTTGACCCGATTACATTACTTTCCTTCCTATAGGATAAGGAAAGTAAAAATTACAGGGAAAGAGAGAAAAAAATTAAAGGAGAGAGAGAGAGAGAAAAAAAGGAGATAGAGAGGGTAGTAAGAAAACAAGAGAGCAGGAAAATGACGGATCTAGAGTTGATGGAAAGGAAAGAGAAAGAGATCTAGATAGAGAAAGAGAGAAAGAAACAGAGAGAGAGGGAGGGAGGGAGAGAGAGAGAAGTATACGTATACGAGTATTAAATTCTCGTATCTAGAATAAAACCTGGATAAATTGATATTAAAGAAAGTATGAAAAGAAATATGAAAAAGAAGAAGAAAAATTAGGAGGAGGAGGAGGAGGAGAAGAAGAAAAAGTAAGTACTAAGTAAAGAAAAAGAAGACGAAGAAGAAGAAAAAAAACGAGGAAGAAGAAGAAGCAAAAAAAGATGAGATAAAGAAGAAAAAGAAGAAATATGGAACTAGATTTTCTGGAGAAAGTAAAAAAGAAGACAAGAAGAGAGATACGGTAAGAGAGAAAGAGAGAGAGAGAAAAAGAGAGAGAAAGGGAGAGGGAGAATATGACACAAATGGAAATAAGATGAAGAAATGAAAAAAAAAAATACGAAATCTAGTGAAAAGAGCTCTCTCTCTGTTTCATTTAAAGTGCCACGATTTCTCCTGAAGGAGCTCTTCCACCCAACCAATATTCTGACGAGAAAGAGAGAGAGGGAAAGGAAGAGAGAAATAGATAGAGAAATAGATGAATAGAGGAAGAGAGACAGACGGAGTGGAAGATAGAAAAAAAAAGTAAAAACGATTGACTGAAAATGAGAGAGAAAGACAAGTTCTGAATTTAATTTTAAAGGTAAGAGAAAGAGAGGGAGGGAAAGAGAGAGAGGGAGAAAGAAAGTTGTACGTATTAACTGCTTGGAGCACAGTATTTGACACTCGATATAAATGAGAGAGAGAGAGAGAGGAAAAGAGAGGATTCATCATCACCTCAAATAATACAATTAATGTATACGTACATAACTAGGTATTACATAGATAGTATGTACATACATATACATATGCTTTCATTTACTCATTTGCATTTCTGTTTTCAGTATCTTTTCCGGGAAAAATCTTATCTCACGTGTTTGAACTTTCGCAGAACTCACTTTTCTGATCATTCAAGTTTCACACGATTCTCTCCGTGATATGAATTCCGGGAAAGCCAGCCTAGTTAGCGTGGTTGGTATCGCGTCTGCCTCGTAAGCGCTAGGCCGCGGGTTCTGGAAGGAAAGAGAGACAGAAATAGGTGTCCTCAGGGTTAGGTAGCATGTAAAAAATAGGAGAGAGGGAAAAGAGAAAAGGACAGAGAGAAAAAAAGGAAAGAAGGGAAGAAAAGAGATAGAGAGTAGGATGAAAAGGGAATAGAGAGGGAAGGAAGAGGTGTCCTAAGGGTTAGGTAGGGTGCAAAATAAAGGGGGGATAAAAGGTTATAAAAAGAGACAGGAGATGTCCATTTGACAAATTGAATAACGGAAATGCTCTCTACCTATTCATGTCACAATGCTTGATGTGTTACAATACTTATAGGGTGATACATACATACCCATATACAGGGTGTTCTAAAATAAGAAGAGAGTAGGTCTTCACTTGACTAAAATAAACGAATTTGTGGATGGAAATGAGTCAACATGTTTCAACATCTCAGGATGCCATCCTCAGGACTAAATTGACTCTTTTCCATCAATAAATCCGTTTATTTTAGTCAAGTGAAGACCTGCTCTCTAAGCTCTCTTCTTATTTAGTAATTATTGGTACTTGACATGGTACCCCGTTTTCAAAGGTCTAAAATCTAAATCTAAATCATGATTTATTTGTGGTAAAGCTGAGAGGTTCTTCACAATTTTTGTGGATATCACAGCATTACTAAGAGCCTCCTGTACTATTTCTGACATAAATATCTATAATTTTTCTTTTTACACTGGCAATGCCGCCACTGGTCGCTACTCGATTAAAGTAGCTACTCAATTGTCCTCACGAGGCTGAGTGCACCCCGAACTCCAAGCACAAAGCCGAAAAAACCTCGGCCCCGCCGGGAATCGAACCCGGACCTCCTGCGTGCAAGCCTAGTGTGATACCCACTCGGCCACGGAGCTTGCTCCGTTTTCAAAGTTTATACATATACAGGGTTTTCAACCTAGAATTCCCCCATGGGAAATTAACCCTGAAAATTAGAAAATATCACCTGAATTACCGCCTCTCTTGCAATTTTTGCAAAGTACCTAGGTGTAGGTAGGTGGATTTCACCAACGACTTAATAAGAGATTTAACTAATGGGAGAGTTTTCAATGATACATTTTGTATTGTATCATATTTTGTATTGTATTTCCATGTAAAATTGTAACATAAGCAAACGTACATTTGTATACTTCATAAAAAAATAAATGCTTTATTGAATTGAATTACAAAAAGGATTTTCTAATGATTCGAACAGGAGTTTTTAAAAACTCCTCCTTTTTGGATCACTAAAAACTATTTTTTGGACCATTCAAAATTCCTTTTTAGATTATCAAAATGTCCTTTTTAGATCATTAAAAATTCTCCCATTAGCTAAATCTCTCATTAAGACGTTGGTGAAATCCAGCATTAATCTATGTTTTTTTTTATCTCTTTTTCTTTAACTCTCCATTATTCCTTTACTTCTTCTCCCCCTTTCTCCATCTCTTTCCTATCTCTCTCTCTCTGTCTCTCCCTCTCTCTCTTCTTAGTTATCCTGTTTTCTCTTTTCCCAACTCTTCTAACTCTTTCTTTATCTCTCTCCCTTTCTTTCATTCTCTCTCTCTCTCTCTCTCTCTCTCTCTCTCTCTAGCTGTTCCTTTTTACTTTCCTTATCCTATAGGATGGAAAGTAATGTAATCGGGTCAAATGTAACAAGGATGGGACTCAAAACTTTTGGTTAAGATCGGTGCAACAGTTTGCGGTATTTGACCGCTTTTTGCCGGTTTTCGGTGTAATTTAACAATATCTCGGGAGCGGTGAGAGTTAGAGACTTGAAATTTGGTATGTAGTCCACAAATGTGACAAGGATGCAACTCAATACGTTTGGTTGAGATAGGTACTGCGGTTTGCGGTATTTGACCGCTTTTAGGCGGTTTTAGACCGTTTTTTTGAGGTTTTCAGCTATACCGACTAAACGGTTAGAGATATTGTAAAATTTAGGGTAGAAGAACACCCTAATAAGCATCATTCAATTAGGATAAGGAAATTCGTGTGATGTTCACACCAGATTTTTTACTCTGTCAGACATTTTTCTTCATCTTTTATTTCTCTCCCGCTCCTCCGTTCTTTTTTATCCCTTTTATTTTTTACATTCCGTTGTTTTTTCCCTGTTTCTCTCTTTCTTTCTTTATTTCCCATTATTGCTTTTTATGAGGATTCCCGAGTGCAGCTTTTTGCAGCGTGGGCTTTTAGGCAGGAGCTACAATAGGGGGATGGGACTCGGGAGTGACGGGACGTTAGACTGGGAGCGGACCTAGCGTGCTTAGAAGTGGAACTAAAAACAGGAAGAACTACTAATCCTAACCAGGGTATTTCACTAGGCTTGTGTGTATTTATGTATTAGCCGTTTTGACCTCAGATTTCGATTTTTCACAACTTTTTACGTAGGAATCGATCATTTATTTATAATTTTTACGCATTTGCAACTGCTCCATTCTCTCTCTCCCTTTCTTTCGTTCTCTCTCTCTCTCTCTCTCTCTCTCTTTCTTTCACTCTCTCTCTCCCTCCCTCCTGTCAGTCCTGTCTCTATTGTTTCTGTGTTATTGCTTGCTAGTCTCATTGTTAAGTACTTTCGTATTGTTATTATTATTATACAACTTTTGGAAGTTCCTACCTAGTTTTCAATTATTGCGTAGAAGTTGAGAGAGAAGGCTTTTGTAATACATAATATATGTATCTAGTCAGCTCCCATGGCGTAGTGGTCACTGCGCTCGCCTTGCACGCGGGAGACCCGGGTTCGATTCCCGGCGGGGTCGAGAAATTGGAGGAAGAGAGAGAGAGGGAGGGAGGGAGAGAGAGAGAAGTATACGTATACGAGTATTAAATTCTCGTATCTAGAATAAAACCTGGATAAATTGATATTAAAGAAAGTATGAAAAGAAATATGAAAAAAAAGAAGAAAAATTAGGAGGAGGAGGAGGAGGAAGAGGAGAAGAAGAAAACGTAAGTACTAAGTAAAGAAAAAGAAGACGAAGAACTCGAAGAAGTAAAGAAGACGAAGAAGAAGAAGAAGAAGAAAAAAAAACGAGGAAGAAGAAGAAGAAGCAAAAAAAGATGAGATACCTAAAGAAGAAAAAGAAGAAATATGGAACTAGATTTTCTGGAGAAAGTAAAAAGAAGACAAGAAGAGAGATACGGTAAGAGAGAAAGAGAGAGAGAGAAAAAGAGAGAGAAAGGGAGAGGGAGAATATGACACAAAGATTGGAACAAATACAAGGGATTTTTTTTCTGTGTTGTAGTGGCTTCAAGCAGAATAGAGAAAAGGTATCTTTTTTTTATCTGCAATACATCGGGATCACTGCTCTCTGTTTATAGTCCCACAGCTAGACACTAGTCTACTCTCTGTTTAACGTTCCCTAGCCCGATACCAAACTGAGACCACCTGAATAAATTGTAGTCGTTTGAACTACCAAATTTGTGTTCCCAGAAGACCAAGCTTTTTTTCTTCCTCCAGATTATCTATCACAATGTTTGGGAACCGCTGAAATCTCTGGTCGTTTCATTTATCATGTTTCCGAGAAAAGAATGTTGCAAGTTTGAAGGATACGGAGGAAAACTACTTCAAACAAATTGAAGAGGAATGCTTGAAGGGCATGCCACTTCAATCCACAACTGAAAATCCTTTGCTCCTAAACGTGGGACCACCTGAATAACTTGTAGTCGTTTGAACTACCAAATTTGTGTTCCCAAAAGACCAAGCTTTTTTTCTTCCTCCAGATTATCTATCATAATGTTTGGGAACCCCTGAATTCTCTGGTCGTTTCACTTATCATGTTTCCGAGAAAAGAATGTTGCAAGTTTGAAGGATACAGAGGAAAACTACTTCAAACAAATTGAAGAGGAATGCTTGAAGGGCATGCCACTTCAATCCACAACTGAAAATCCTTTGCTCCTAAACGGAAAAAAAAGGGAGATAGAGAGGGTAGTAAGAAAACAAGAGAGCAGGAAAATGACGGATCTAGAGTTGATGGAAAGGATGCGGATGATGTCCATTCTTGGAACGGCTGGCTTTTTCCTATCCTGTCTTCCTTCTCTCTTCGGATTTGGGATGATAAGACCATAGCAGTTACAGTTCTATCTGGTAAACGTTGCGCGTGGTTGGTATCCGAATTTGTGCCTATTTGGAAGATTTCCCCCCTCATGTGTCTCTCACATCTTTCATCAAATTGATGAGAATTTCCCCCCCCCCCAATATTTTTCTTTATTTTTTCCTTTTATTCTCTTTCCCTTTTTAATGGAGGGAGGAAGAGAGAGAGAGGGAGGGAGGAAGAAAAAAAAAAGGAGATAGAGAGGGTAGTAAGAAAACAAGAGAGCAGGAAAATGACGGATCTAGAGTTGATGGAAAGGAAAGAGATCTAGATAGAGAAAGAGAGAAAGAAACAGAGAGAGAGGGAGGGAGGGAGAGAGAGAGAAGTATACGTATACGAGTATTAAATTCTCGTATCTAGAATAAAACCTGGATAAATTGAAGCTCACACAATTCTTTACCCTTCATCTTTTCCCTCACCCAAATATCGTTCTAACCTTTTTCTCCCTTCCCTTCTTTCTTTTCTTTTTTCCTCTTCTCCTTCTCCTTGCCCTTCTTCTTCTCTTTCTCCTTTCTTATTTCTTCCCTTTTCTCTTCCTAATTTTCTCCTTCTTTCTCTTCCTTTTCTAGGTGGGTTGAAATGATTATCTTCTTCCACTTTTTCTTTTCCCTCGCTAAATTCCCTCTCATTTCGAGCTCTCTTATTAAAAAAAATTCCCCTCTTAATTTTCTCCTTATTTCCCTCTCCTTCGTATCTCTCCCTTTTCCCCCAGCAGGGATAACCAGCGTATTCCCAATTCTCCTACCTCCACATTCTTTGAACTCTTATCTAGTCTTCGCCGAGAGGACTGTCCAAATTAAGGGACAAGAGCAGAAGAGCTTTCCTAATAACTACACTCACTAGTTAAGGCCCGTTCCCACGTGGGTGTTTTATCCGACTTTTTCCCGAATGTCCTGTATTAGCCGACACGATTTTTTTCCGAACGAGAAGTGGGAACAGCCCTTTAAGCAACATTTTGTGATTGGTATCTGGCATAATTCCGGATAGGTCATTAAGTCACCATCTCTGAGCGATCTTTTAGAAGATATTGGGCTAATAAATGTTGTATTTTATTCGTTCTCGGAACGGCTGGCTTTCTCCTATCCTGTCTTTCTTCTATCTTCCTTAGCAGTTACAGTTCCCTCTGTCAAACCTCTTTAAAAAAAATCCGTTGGGACTTGGTGAAAATGAACAAGCTTTTGCCGCTGCTTTTTGAACAGTCCTGAAACCTAACCGCAAACATCAAAGAAAATCTTATCTCACCTGTTTGAACTTTCGCAGAACTTCTCACTTTTCTGATCATTCACGTTTCACACGAATTCAAAACTTTTCTCTCCGTGATATGAATTCCGGGAAAGCCAGCCTAGTTAGCGTGGTTGGTATCGCGTCTGCCTCGTAAGCGCTAGGCCGCGGGTTCGATTCCCGCCCGGGGCGGATTTTATCCTGATGGGATAATGTTCGTTCTCGGAACGGCTGGCTTTTTCCTATCCTGTCTTTCTTCTATCTTCCTTAGCAGTTATAGTTCCCTCTGTCAAACCTCTTAAAAAAAAAAATCCGTTGGGACTTGGTGAAAATGAACAAGCTTTTGCCGCTGCTTTTTGAACAGTCCTGAAACCTAACCGCAAACATCAAAATGTGTGCATTCTAATTTCAAATTAAGGAAAACGTAGGAGGAGAAGAAGCAGAAGAAGGAGAATGAAGAGGAGGAGGAGGAGGAGGGACATAAAGAGGAGAAGGAAGAGGAAGAGGAGGCAGCGAAAGAGGAGAAGGAGGAGGAGATCGAGGAGAGGAAGAAAATGAAAGGTCTGGAGTGATGAAAAGAAGACAGAGAGGAGAGGGAGGGAGAAAAGGTGAACTAGAAGCAGGAGAAGAAAAAGAGTAAGAAGGAGAAGAGGAAGAAGAAACAAAAACGGAATGATAACTGAGATGAGACAGAGGAGTGGGAATGAGGGAGGAGACGGAAATAAGAGGAAGGGAAAAAGGAAAAGAAGGACTTGGAAGAGAGAGAACATCGCCGCAGAGGAAACAATACAGCCTAAGAACCCAAGAAATGGCACAAATAAAAAGAAATTAGTGAAGGAAATACAGAGAGAGAAGAAATAAAAATCCCGCAAAAACCAGTTTTTTTGGTTTTTTGGCTTTATGGTCTTCTGGACAAAATTTTCACCACCATTTTCGTGATCCTGGTAAAAATACCTTTAATTTGATATATAGGTCAACCAGGTTTGGATAAGTCCTTCTATGGGGACAGACTGACTGACAGACAGACACCGAAGCGAATACAATAGTTCGTCCCTTATACCTTTTTTATTACTATTGTAATAATAAAGGAAGGACGGACTAAAAACGAGACAGAAAGCGAAGGAGGGGAAGGAAGAGGAAGAGGAGGAACAGAAAGAGAAGTACGGAAAGGGGGAAGCGAACAAGGAGGAGAATGAAAAGAAGAAAATGATGGGTCTGGAATGATGAAAGGAAAACGGAGAGGAGAAGGAGGGAGGAAAGGTGAACTAGAAGCAGGAGAAGAAAAAGAGTAAGAAGGAGAAGAGGAAGAAGAAACAAAAACAGAATGCTGAATGATAACTAAGATGAGACAGAGGAGTGGGAGAGAGGGAGGAGACGAAATAAGAGGAAGGGAAGAAGGAAAAGAAGGACTTGGAAGAGAGAGAAAATCGCCGCTAAGGAAACAATACAGCCTAAGAACCCAAGAAATGACACAAATAAAAAGAAATAAGTGAAGGAAATACAGAGAGAGAAGAAATCAAAACGAAGCAATGTGGAAAGAAGAAGAAAGATCACAAAATCTGTCCCGCTCAGTTCTGGGACCCCAAATGTCAAAGATCAGCTTGCCTTGGTCTCATAATTTTATGTTCCAAATTTCATCAAGATCGGCCTAGCTCATCGCGAGTTAAAGCAGAACAAACAAACATTCAGACAAACTAAATGAAAAACTTCACTTTGTTCGGTTAAAAAGGTCAAAAGTCTAATCAAGACAATCGCACCCAAGAAATAGTCCTCACACGCATGCGAATAGGCCACACCCGCATCACACACAGCTTCCTATTCACCACAGCCCATCGCGAGTTAAAGCAGAACAAACAAACATTCAGACAAACTAAATGAAAAACTTCGCTTCGTTCGGTTAAAAAGGTCAAAAGTGTCGATAAGTACTTTTGTTTCTCAAGCGCCCGTATGCACATCAACCATAACAAAACAAAGTTTCGTAGTTTCGTTGAATAGTTTTGCTGTTCTCTTCTGTTTTATCAAGCGCCCGTATGCACATCAACCATAACAAAACAAAGTTTCGTAGTTTCGTTGCATAGTTTTGCTGTTCTCTTCTGTTTTGCTGGGAAATTTGGACAGACCCGGGGGCAGACAAATTGTTCCAACATCTGATGCACTTCGAGCATTCTTGTCTGTCCAGGGGTTCTCAACCTTGTCAATACCCTGGTTGTTGCGCTGAAAAAAAATCCTTTGTATTTGTTCCAATCGTGCAATACGATTGATTCAAAGGAGCCTTACTCCCTTATCTGCAATTCTCGCTAGTTTAAAGCTTTGCTACTTATAATGTTGCGCTGAAAAAAATCCTTTGTGTTTGTTCCAATCGTGCAATACGATTGATTCAAAGGAGCCTTACTCCCTTATCTGCAATTCTCGCTAGTTTAAAGCTTTGCTACTTATAATGTAAGGCGCCTTGCGCATTAAAATCCAACCCTTGACTGTAAGGCTGAAAGCGCAATTGGAACAAATACAACGGATTTTTTTTTTTTATTTATTTTTTTTTTATTTTATTTTATTTTTTTTTTGCAGTGGCTTCAATTGTAGCCGAATGGTGATGGCAGAATAGAGAAAAGGTATCTTTTTTTATCTGCAATACATCCGGATCACTGCTCTCTGTTTATAGTCCCACAGCTAGACACTAGTCTACTCTCTGTTTAACGTTCCCTAGCCCGATACCAAACTTGGGACCACCTGAATAACTTGTAGTCGTTTGAACTACCAAATTTGTGTTCCCAGAAGACCAAGCTTTTTTTCTTCCTCCAGATTATCTATCACAATGTTTGGGAACCGCTGAAATCTCTGGTCGTTTCATTTATCATGTTTCCGAGAAAAGAATGTTGCAAGTTTGAAGGATACGGAGGAAAACTACTTCAAACAAATTGAAGAGGAATGCTTGAAGGGCATGCCACTTCAATCCACAACTGAAAATCCTTTGCTCCTAAACGAGTTAAACTTGTACCTCGCACACACTAGGTTTTGTCAATAGATATATGGACAGTTAGACTACACATACATTTAGGGTAGGTACCTCTAGGGCAGGCATGTCAAACTGGCAGCCCGCCTCGTCAAATTGTGCGGCCCGTTGCGAGCCACAAGGGTATAATATTAAATAAATTAATAATATTTCACAAGGCCGTGGCCCCGCCTGGTCAAATTGTGCGGCCCGTTGCGAGCCACAAGGGTATAATATTAAATAAATTAATAATATTTCACAAGGCCGTGGCCACCTACTGGAGACATTAGATCTGAAAATATGGTGATCCGGTCACAGAAAGTAAAGTAAAATTAATTTTATTGAGCTTACCGTAAGAGCTGTGCTGATGAAGTAGGATGAACACCAGGAAGCAACATGCGAAGTGAAGTCGGTACAGGAAACTGGTAGCCATGCTGATTCTGGATAACAGGAAATTAGCACTCCAGGATCTAACAGGAGTCAATCCTCTCCAGGAAACCACTAAAGGATATGACAGAAGTCAATCCTGTCCAGAAAATCCACAATTCAGTTTAGCAGGAATCCACTCTTCAGTAAAACAGGAATTCTACACCTCAGTACAGCAGAAAGCCACACTTCAGTATAGGAGGAATTCACTCTTCAGTATAACCGGAATTCTGCCGTCACACAATAGCAAAAATTACAGGAATCACCCGCTTTAGAAGAACACAGGAATTATTTAACTACCCGACCAAACAAAGTAAAAATTCAGGAAATAAATGCAAAAAAAAAAAAGAAACCAACAACAATAATGCAAAAAAAAAGACGCGGATTTTGAGGAACCTCTCTCTAATAGAAACGTACAGGGAACACTTGGAAAAAATAAAATAAATTGGATGGGTACCTAGTTATGAAAAAAAAATAGTAGAACCAGGAACTTATCTATGTATTTACTTATTTTCTGGAAAAATGCAGAATATTACAAACCGCAAGAACAGACTACTTTTAATTGAAAA
>NW_007379807.1:22199-38950 GCF_000475195.1 Diaphorina citri
TCTTCCGATCTATTATTATTATTATTTTATCTAGAGTCTAGAAGTCTAGATACATACATATTTAGGTATTTATTTTTTCAATAGATGAGATTTGAAAGGGGAAAACCTGAAAAAGGCCATAACAGGTGCAAATTGGGGTTATTATAATTATTATTAAGTAGCTATACGTACTAAGAAACAAATTACACTCTCCCCCCACTCTGTCCTACAAATGGGGTTACAACTTACCCCACGTCTCCCTATATAAGTTTAAATTTTCACATATTTACCTACCTACAAACCAGGGGGAAAACCTTTACTCGAGCAATATTAAAGCAAATATTTTCTTAAAATTAAACTCTCAAAGTCCTTTCGTTTCTGCCATCTCTCTCTCTGAGCTCTCTCTCTCTCTCTCTCTCTTTCCCTCTCTCTTTCTATCTTCTTCTAACAGTTCGTCGTTGTCTTCTTCTTTTCCTCTTTCTTCTTCTCTTATTACCTCTTTACATCCTTCGCTTCCTTCTTATTGTTAACTAGTCTTACCACTAAGTCTTCTACTATTTCTGGATTTTCTAACATTCCTCTCTCTCTCTGCCTTAATTATTTAACCTGTCTCATTCTCTTCCCCCTCCTTCTTCTTCTCCTCCCCCTCCTTCTTCCTTCTTTTCCTCTGTCTCCTCTTTAGCTTTTCCTCCCTGCCTCCTTTTTTCGAACTCCCCTCCTTTCGCTTTCTTCTTCACCTCTTCCTATTCAGCTTATTTCAATTTCTCCTCCTTCTCCTCTATTTTCTGCTTCCCCTCCTGTTAAACCTTGTTTTACTTTCTCTTTCTCTTCCTTCTATTTTTCTCCTCCTCCTTCTTCTTCTTCTTACCTTTTTTTTCTGCTCTTCCTCTTTCTTTAACTAGCCTTACCACTAAGTCTTCTATTTCTTGATTTCCGAGTAGGTATTTCTCTCTCTCTCTCTCTTCCTTAATTATAATTATTTAACGGGTCTTATATTCTCTTGTCCCTTCTTTTCCTCCTCCTCCTCCTTCTTATCTTCCTATTCGGCTTATTTTATTTCTTCTCCTCCTCCTCCTCCATATTCTTCTTCCCCTCCCCTTCTGCTTCTCTTCCTGTTTAGCTTATTATTTTCATTCCTCACTCTTCTTCTTCTTCTTCTTCTTCTTCTTCTTCTCTGCCTCCTCCATTTTCTTCTTCCTTAGTTTATTCCTCTTTCTCTCCTTCTTCTTCTTCTCCTCCTCCTCCTCCTCCTGTTCTACCTTATTTTAATTCTTCTTCTCTTATATTTCTTCCTCCTCCTCTTATTTATTCTTCTTCTCCTATTCCTTCATCTTGTCCTCCTCCTCCTCCCCCTCCTCCTTCTTTTTCTTCACCTCTTGCTACTTATAATGTAAGGCGCCTTGCGCATTAAAATCCAACCCTTGACTGTAAGGCTGAAAGCGCAATTGGAACAAATACAACGGATTTTTTTTTTTTATTTATTTTTTTTTTATTTTATTTTATTTTTTTTTTGCAGTGGCTTCAATTGTAGCCGAATGGTGATGGCAGAATAGAGAAAAGGTATCTTTTTTTATCTGCAATACATCCGGATCACTGCTCTCTGTTTATAGTCCCACAGCTAGACACTAGTCTACTCTCTGTTTAACGTTCCCTAGCCCGATACCAAACTTGGGACCTCCTCCTCCTCCTCCTCTTATTCTACCTTATTTTAATTTCTTAGTAGTGTTTACATTCTCAAACCTCTGCTAAACCGCTGCACCTGCGGCTTTTACACCCACGAGCAAAATTTTTGGACCAAAAAGGGCTTCAGAAAATGCCGCCGGAGACTCAAGAGTGGATTTCACCAATGACTTAACAAGAGATTTCACTAATGGGAGAATTTTTAATAACCCAAAAAGGAGCTTTTAAAAACTCCCCGTTTTTGAATGACTAAAAACTCCTTTTTGGGATAATTAAAAACTCTTTTTTAGATTATCAAAACTTCTTTTTGGTGGATTAAAAATTCCCAAATTCGTAAAATCTCTCGTTAAGTCGTTGATGAAATCCACCATCAGAGTCTCTTTCTCTTCCTTCTATTTTTCTCCTCCTCCTTCTTCTTCTTCTTACCTTTTTTTTCTGCTCTTCCTCTTTCTTTAACTAGCCTTACCACTAAGTCTTCTATTTCTTGATTTCCGAGTAGGTATTTCTCTCTCTCTCTCTCTTCAGGGAGAAAGAAAGTTGTACGTATTAACTGCTTGGAGCACAGTATTTGACACTCGATATAAATGAGAGAGAGAGAGAGAGAGAGAGATAGACAGAAAGAGAGAGAGAAAAGAAGAGGGGAGAGAAA
Organism: Diaphorina citri; assembly: GCF_000475195.1. Lineage (NCBI taxonomy): Eukaryota > Metazoa > Arthropoda > Insecta > Hemiptera > Psyllidae > Diaphorina > Diaphorina citri. The sequence continues at coordinate 24,508 of NW_007379807.1, forward strand.
GAAAGGGTAGATAAAGAAGAAGACAGAAAAGGGAGAGGGAAAACTGAAATTGATAGAGAGAGAGATAGTTAGAGAGAGAGAGAAAGGAAAGAGAGAAGGGAAAAATGGATGATAGACAAATATTCTAACAAGAAGACATTGTATGACAGATTCCGATAAAGGTACAGAAAAAGGAAGAAGAAGAGGCAGGAGAATAAGAAGAAGAAGAAGGAGGAGGAGGAGGAGGAGGAGAAGAAGACGAGGGAAAAAGTAAAAGGAGAGAAGGAAAAAGAGGGCAAATTTGAATGACAACCACCCGTATGAGAGATTTTTTAGAAGAAGAAGAAGAAAAAGAGAAGGAGATTGAGAGGGAGGAGAACAAAAAAGAAGAAAAGGGAAAGGAGAGGAGAAAGAGAGAATAAAAGAAGGAAGAGTAATTGTATGACATATACCGATCCAAGAGAAGAAGAAGAAGAAGGATAAGGAGGAAGAAGAAGAGAAGATGAAGAATGGAAGGAGGAGAGATAGAGAAGGAAAATTGTTTGACAGACACCGATAAAGAGGGGAAAAGAGATGAAAGGGAGAAGGAGGAATGAAATAGAGATTAACAAGAAGAAGGAGAGGGAGAGAAGAGAAGAAGAAGGAGGAGGAAAAGTAGGAAGACAAGTGGAGAAGGGCAATTGTGTGACAGACACCAAAATGTGGGAAAACGAGAAGGAAGGGAGAAAGAAGAAAGAAATAGAGGAGGAAGGAATAGAAGAAGAAGAAGGAGGAGGAAGGAAAAGAAGAAGGAGGAGAAGGAGGAGGAAAGAGAGAAGAGAGTTTTCATGACAAATGCCATTTTAAAGAGGTGAAAAGAGAAAGGAGGGAAGGAAGAAGAGAAAATGAAAAAGAAAGGGAAACGGAGAAATTTTTTTATGACAGACACAGAGAAAGGAAGAGAAGAAATTTAGAAGAATGTGAGGAAAAGAAGAAGAGACATAAAAGAAGACGAAGGAGGGAAGGAAGAAGAGAAAACGAAAGAGAAAGGGAAAAAGAGAAAAATTGTATGACAGACACAGGAACACAGAAAAAGGAAAAGGAAGAAGCAGAGAAGAATTTGGGAGAAGAAAAAGAGAGAAGAGAGAGAGGGAAAGTGAGATAAGGAAAGAGAGGGAGAGAGAAAGAGAGGGAAAGAGAGAGAGAGAGAGGGAAAGAGGGTAAATTTCTTGAGAAGTTCTTTCTTGAATTATGTGACAGTTTGACAAATATTTTTAAGTTTTTTTTTTCAATCAAAAAACAGAGAGAGAAGAGAGAAAGAACTTCAGAGAGAAGAGAGAGTTGGTAGGGTGAGAGAAAAGATGAGAATTCAAAAGGAGAAAACTAACAAGAAGAAAAAGAAGAAAAAAGAGAAGAAGATTAGGTAAAAGAATAGTAAGAAGAAAGAAATGTAGAATACTAGGAAGAGAAGAAGAAATACAAGAGAACTAAATCGATGGAAAAGAAAGAGAGCGAAAGGGGAAAAAGAAGATCAGGAAACAGAAAGCAAAGAAAATGAAGAAGGAGAAATAAGCAGAGTAGTAAGGAGAAGGAGAAGAAGAAGAAGAAATAAAGAACGTGGAAGAGAAAAAAGCAGAATAGTATGAAGAAGAAAGAGAAATAGACAGCACAAAACATAATCGGTAGAACTAAGCTGACAGAAAGAAAAGAGAAAGAGAGAACAAAAAGGAAAAGAGAATACCAGGAAAAAGAAAGGAGAGAGATTCATCATCACCTCAAATAATACAATGGAGCAGTTGCAGTTGGGTAAAAATTATGAATAAAAGGTCGATTCCTACGTAAAAAGTTGTGAAAAATCCAAATCTGAAGTAGGTACTCGCGGTAAATTGATTATTATTTACAATAACTACCTATCTAAATATTACTAGTAATTATTTATTTATTCAAACTTGATTAGTATTATTTACAATAGGTAACTATCTATTACTTAAATAGTAGATAGGTAAATTGGTAATTCATTTTATAGTAATAGTAAAAGTAATAGCTAATTTATGTATTCGAAATGAACATTTATTGGCATAAGTATTTATCAGAAAATAAGAAAATATTATTGAAAACAACGGTTTTTATTTAATTCATTTAATATTTATTTAATTTATTTGATTTTATTTAATTACAACTCAATTTAATTTACCTAGAAAAACACTCTGCAAGCACTTTATTAATGTTCAATTTGATTTTATTATTTTAAAAGTATATATAAGAGCACGGTTTTATTACATGAGTTTGAAGTGTTGTTAGGCTTGGTTCAAATCACGTTCAAGACCGGACAATTCCTGGAAAGAAAAAGAAATCCAACAATTAGATTCTTGGAAACAGAAAAGTAATGAATTCCTGTTCCTATAATGCAATAATTAACAATACATAATTATCTAAGAATAAGCCTATTGTACATTCATATGTAGGTACATAATATATGTGTGTGTAAAATTGTAAATTTACCTATATTGTAAAAATAATAACCACAGTTCATAAATAAAACATACAATTCAATTAAATTAATTAATAATAATGACCACTCCGTTGCCGGCACGGAGTACGAACAACTCAACAAACGGCACACTGTCTTCCTTGAAAATAGCAAATGGTTTCAAGTTTCAAAATTTCAAATTTTATTTAAAAAATGTCGATTTTTATTGTACCGAAAGGCCCTTTTCCTACCCTGAGCCTTTTTCAGCGGTGTTTTTTTTTCCAATCCTAACCCCCTAGACTTCTAAAATCGAGCCTGATCCATTTAGAATGTCGAGCACGTACTATCGTTGCCTGAAAGATTTTCTTCAAGAAGGAAAGAAGAAAGTAGAAATTTTTATATTTAAATGAAATTTATAAACACAGGAAAAAAATGAAAAAAAATGAAGAAGATGAAAAACTACCTATTTAAGTATCTGAAGTATTTGCCTAGGCCCGTAGCAATTTAGCTGCTTTCTGCTCATATTTTTCTTATAACTTATAATTTATGTTAAGAAAATGGATTACCAAAATAGGTCTGGTACAGATATTTAATTTTTATTATTATTATTATTATTATTATTATTATTATTATTATTATTATTATTATTATTATTATTATTATTATCTTGCTCCGTTTTCAAAGTTTATACATATACAGGGTTTTCAACCTAGAATTCCCCCATGGGAAATTAACCCTGAAAATTAGAAAATATCACCTGAATTACCGCCTCTCTTGCAATTTTTGCAAAGTACCTAGGTGTAGGTAGGTGGATTTCACCAACGACTTAATAAGAGATTTAACTAATGGGAGAGTTTTCAATGATACATTTTGTATTGTATCATATTTTGTATTGTATTTCCATGTAAAATTGTAACATAAGCAAACGTACATTTGTATACTTCATAAAAAAATAAATGCTTTATTGAATTGAATTACAAAAAGGATTTTCTAATGATTCGAACAGGAGTTTTTAAAAACTCCTCCTTTTTGGATCACTAAAAACTATTTTTTGGACCATTCAAAATTCCTTTTTAGATTATCAAAATGTCCTTTTTAGATCATTAAAAATTCTCCCATTAGCTAAATCTCTCATTAAGACGTTGGTGAAATCCAGCATTAATCTATGTTTTTTTTTTTACATAATAGAACATTTATATTCTGTTATTTCTGTTCTTATTTAACCTTTGAACATTTACCTCCGTGTTAAAAGCACAGTACAAAATAATACTGATTTTACGAATAGTTCGGTAAAATGATGGGCGGGAATTTTCCCCCATTACATATAGCGTATAGGTGTATTTTCCTTTTGAGAAACTGGTCGATTCAGGTCCAAACAGACAGACAAACAAACCAAATGCAAAACCGTGCAAATTCGTCGTCGTTTGAGTTAAAAAAAAAAAAAGAAATGCATTATTCTCGTTTTTTCTATTTTTATTTTTTCTTCCCAACTTTTCCATCGTTACACCGAGAAAAGCATATTTCATTTTATTCCACATACAGGGTGTTTCAAAATTGAGATGTTCTTTCTCGACTCTTAAAATTATCGAAGGTTTTAAAATCGGAGCTCAATCGCCTTAATTTTTTCGATACGGTTGTAGGTACCTCAGTATCCGGAATCCAAAGAGAAATTGGTTTTTCAAATTGGTTTTTGTTACTCATTTATATGCTCTTTGACATCCGAAATCCGCCAGATTTTTTTTTTTTGTCAAAGATACTACCCACCCTGTATTAAGAAATATTTTCTACTGATACATCCTGTATGAAGAAAAATATTTCTTTTTTTTCCACAACTTTAAAAAATTCTGTAAAAAGTAAAAATAGACAATAATAATAGTAATATTAATAAATAGTCGTGTCGTTAGAGCTAAAAAGGTAGTCGTACATCACAGAGTGCAATTCTGGCGAATGAAATGCAAGAGGGAGAGAGAGAGACAGAGTGAGAGAGAGAGAAAAATAGAGTGAGTGAGCCGGAGAGAGAGAGAGAGGGAGGGAGGGAGATCCTCTTCTCTCTTTTTCTCTTTTCTCTCCTTCCTCCTCTTTATCTACCTCTCTCTGTTATTCCATCTCTCTCACTCTCTCTCTATTTCTCTCTCTCTCTTTCTCTATTATTTGACCACAATATCTAGCCTCCTCTCTCATTAAATCTCCCCGTCTCTCTCACACACACCCTCTCAGTAAATATTTCTCTCTCTCTCTCTCTCTCTCTCTCTCTCTCTCTCCTATTGTACTCAACATTTCATTCAAATTAATTAGAAGAGGCAGAAACTTCATTGGTTTCAGGGATTTCCATTTTAAGCTTTCTCTCTCCCTCCCTCTCTCTCTCCTCTCCCTCCCTCTCTCCTCTCCCTCTCTCTCCTCTCCCTCCCTCTCTCTCTATTCTCCCTCCTCTCCTCTTTCTCTTTATATTTTCTCCTTTTCCTCCTCTTTATGTCTTCCTCTCTCTCTCTCTCTCTCTCTCTCTCTCTCTCTCTCTCTCTCTCTCTCTCTCCCTCTCTTCTCTCACTCTCTCTCACTCACTCTCTGAATCCGTTAATGCGACATCATGCCTGTCGACAATAACCGTAATGGCATTTTCACTGTAAAGAGAGAGAGAGAGTATATCAAAGAAATAGAGGGAGAGAGGGAGGGAAGGAAGGAGGGAGAGAGAGAGAGCTATATTTAGTGAGAAGGTGAGACTGAGAGAAAGAGATAGAGTGTATTAGAGAGAATATAGAAAGAGAGAGGGGGTGGGAGAGAGCGAGAGAAGGACGAGGGGGGAATGGAGAGAGAGAGAACAGGAAGAGAGAGAGAGATATTTAGGGAGAAGGTGAGACTGAGAGAAAGAGACAGAGTGTATTAGAGAGAATATAGAAAGAGAGAGGGGGTGGGAGAGAGCGAGAGAAGGACGAGGGGGGAATGGAGAGAGAGAGAACAGGATATATCAAAAGGAAATTGAGCAGTTATATTAGGAAAGTACGGGAAGTGAGAGAGAGATGGAGAAAGAGAAAATGAAAGAGAGAGAGCGAGAGAGATGGAGAAAATGAAAGAGAGAGAGAGAGAGAGAGAGAGAGAGAGAGAAGGAGCAATTGAACATAATGTGGGCTGAATACCTGTAGAAAGATTAGGAGATAAAGGAGAGAAAGACGTAGAGAGAAGGGGTGAAAAGGAGAGAGAAAGAAAGAGAAAGATAGAAAGAAAGAGAGAGATAGAGAGAAGGAGCAATTGAACAGAGAGGATATTAGTGTGGGCTGAATACCTATGTAAAGAGTAAGAGATTAAGGAGAGGAAAGGGGAGAGAGAATGGGTGAAAAGAAGAGAGAGACAGAGAGAGAGAGAGAATGATAAAAAGAAAGGGAGACAGAGGGAAGCACCAGAGGTAGAGAAAGGGGTGAAACCCCTTTTTGGGAGAGAAGAAGAGAGGGAAAGATAAAGAAAGATAAGTAGATAGATAGAGAGAGAGAGAGAGAGAGAGAGAGAGAGAGCAAGGGATGGAAAAAGAGGGAGAAAGAGGTGTCCATTGGTTTGGCCACGTGTTAAAAAAACAGAATGTGGGAAAGAAAATGGGACAGATAGAAGGAAGGAGGGAGAGAGAGAAGAGAAGAGAAAAAGGAAAAGCTAGAGACAGGGACGGAAAGAGTCGAAAGGGATTTAAAGAGAAAAATGGAAGGTAAAAGAGAGAGAGAGAGACAGTCAGAGAGAAAGAGAAAGAGAGAGACAGTGAGAGAGAGAATTGTTCTATAAGCACGTGTGAAAATGGAGAGAGGGAAAGAAATGTTAAAAAGGCCGGGAGAGGGATTAAATAAAAGGGAGACAGAGTCCATCTATCTCTATTTTTTCTCGCTTTTGCTTATTTACACAATCTTTTTTTTTATCTTTGAACCCGATCTCTCTCTCACTCTATTTTTCTCTCTCTCTCTCTCACTCTGTTTTCTCTCTTTCTCTCCCTCTCTGTCTGTTTTCACTATCCTTTCTCTCTCTCTCTCTGTTTTCACTATCCTTTCTCTCTCTCTCTGTTTTCTCTCTCTCTCTCTCTCTCTCTCTCTGTTTTCACTATCCTTTCTCTCTCTCTCTCTGTTTTCACTATCCTTTCTCTCTCTGTCTGTTTTCACTATCCTCTCTCTCTCTCTCTCTCTGTTTTCACTATCCTTTCTCTCTCTCTCTCTGTTTTCACTATCCTTTCTCTCTCTGTCTTGTTTTCACTAGATAGAGAGGGGAGGAAAGAGAGACAGAAATAGGTGTCCTCAGGGTTAGGTAACATGTAAAAAACAGGAGAGAGGGAAAAGAAAAAAGGAGAGAGAAGGGAAGAAAAGAGATAGAGAGTAGGATGAAAAGGGGATAGAGAGGGAAGGAAAGAGAGACAGAAATAGGTGTCCTCAGGGTTAGGTAACATGTAAAAAATTGGAGAGAGGGAAAAGAGAAAAGGACAGAGAGAAAAAAAGGAGAGAGAAGGGAAGAAAAGAGATAGAGAGTAGGATGAAAAGGGGATAGTCTCGTCCTCCTATCCTAATTTTTAAAAATCAATAAATCAGCTTACTGAATCCGAGAGTTAAACCGGGGGCCACGGCTTTGATTCAGATCACGAAAATAAGCTGTTTTGAGTTATCATTCGTGCGCGAGATCTTAAAAAGGTGATTTTGCCAACTTTATAAACACCCTGTATAATAAATATATATATATAAGTACGTGTACATAATATTATTATTATCTATCTTTTTTTTTAATTCAAGCAAGGTTTTGTATTTTATAAAATGTTCACCTATTTTGTACCAAATACCTACATAAGACCTTGTTTAGACTGCGAGAGTAAAGGGACTTTTCAGTCTCATTCTGGCAGTATAAGCAGGGTTATATTCTATTCTATTCTATTCTATTCCATTCTATTCTATCTACTATTACTATCTAGGAATCTAGTTTAATACAAGGGAAATAGGTAGGTATGAAAAAAAAGTTAATGATAATAAAAAGTAAAAAAATATGTGCAGCCCATTTGTATTCATGTACCTACCTATACAGGGTGAGACACAAAAATTAAATTAATAAATATTTACTTATTTTGAAATTTTTTTATGTCATGATCTCATGAGATTCCAGTTATTGAATATTCGAGTTCGACTTAAAAACATTAATAATAAAAAAAAAAAAAACGACAAACATTAAAAAAAACATACCTACCTCATATAATAAGATTAATAAGAAATAATTTATTTAAATATTAGGTTAGGTAAATATTTGTGGGGAAAATGCCAATCACTCACTTTTATTTTATTTCTATACCAGGGTGATCCAGAAAAAAATCACCTAGGTACATAAGTAGGTACATATTTTTCATTATTATTATTATTATTATTATTATTATTATTATTATTATTATTATTATTATTATTATTATTATTATTATTATTATTATTATTATTATTATTATTATTATTATTATTATTATTATTATTATTATTATTATTATTATTATTATTATTATTATTATTATTATTATTATTATTATTATTATTATTATTATTATTATTATTATTATTATTATTATTATTATTATTATTATTATTATTATTATTATTATTATTATTATTATTATTATTATTATTATTATTATTATTATTATTATTATTATTATTATTATTATTTACAAATAAAAAAAGGAATTTGATAGAGTTAAGATTTTTTTTTTTTTTTTTCAGGTATTCAAGTGGTTATTTCTGCGGAAAGGACGTCAGTGAAAAAGGCAAATAGGGTCTCATTCTGATCCTTGAATAAAGCGTAAGTTTTCCTGGAAGATGGAGACCTCTGCACTAAAGTTTTCTCGGGCAAAAACCGCGTGTTTCGTAACGTAAAAATCGGACATATCGTAAATTTTTTTCGAGCTTGAAAGAACAGATCAAACCTGAGCTTTGGAAATCGGATTTCAGGTGTATTCTTATTAAAATTTTGTGCTCTGGCTCGTGGTTTTACCAAAAACAGTTTATCGATTGAATTAAAAAAGTTATGACCTAAAAGCCGACACAAGGTCTGTGATTTTTTTAAAAAGTGATTTTTTGGACTTTTCTCGGAAACGAAGTCGAAGTTAGGAAAATGACCCACAGAACCTTGTTGAAAATGATGAAATCTACCTACCCTGAGCCGTTGTCAGTGTTTTTCTGGCGCACCCTGTATACTGTATACTGTATACTTAATATGTATACCTATTTATCATTCGGTTCCAACAAGCTCCAGTAGGGATTTGCTGTCAAAAGCTTTCAGTTTTATTTTTTTATGTCCTTTATAACCTTGTCTCTCTCTCTCTCCCTCCTTCTCCCTCTCTCGATCTCTCTCCTGATATCCCATTGTACCTATTGATGCCATTCGACTAATTCCCTATCCATTTACATTTCTCTCTCTCTCTTTCATTCTCTCTCTTTCCCTGTCTCTCTTCCTCCCTTCCTTTTCCTCTCTTGTTTCCCATATGAACAATAGTAATCATAATAAAAATAATAGTAATAATTTTAGTCTTTATGAAATAGGTAACTACAAAACTTATTACCTTTATATGATTCAATGGATACACGTTCTGTGTATCCATTGAATCCAGAACGTGTATCCATTGAATCATATAAAGGTAATAAGTCTTGTAGTTACCTATTTCATAACTTTATAACCTAGGATGTCTAATATAAACAGTGGCGTAGCGTGGTCTAAATTCAAGTGTAAGGCGTGTAGGGTACTAATTTCCATCATCCATGCTCTTCATGGATTGGCATGTGGGATCTAATGATTTTTATTACTATTTTTTTAAGAGGTTTAATAGGAAGAACTTTAACTGTTAGGGGCAAGGGTCTTATCGTCCCGAAGTCGAATAAAGACGGGATAGGAGAGAAAGCCAGCCGTTCCGAGAACGAACCTTATTCCTTCAGGATAAAATCCGCCCTGGGCTGGAATCGAACCCGCGGCCTAGGACTTACAAGGCAGACATGCTACCAACCAAGCTAACTGTTGAAATAATGTTAGGAAAAAGAATGGAAACTTTTTTTTCTCTCTTTTCTTTCTTCTTTTTTCCCCTTTTCTCTATTTTTTTTACAACTAATTTTTTACTTTCCTTATCCTATAGGAAGGAAAGTAATGCAATCGGGTTAAAATTTCGATGGTCAGTAAAGTTTTTAGTGCCAAAACACGTTTTAAGGTCCCTAGAGCCTAAATCCAAAGTTTCAGCCATTGGTCCGTGTGTGTGTCAAATAATGTTGGGAAAAAGAATGGAAACTCATTTTTTTTCTCTCCTTTCTTTCTTCTTTTTTCCCCTTTTCTCTATTTTTTTACAACTAATTTTTTACTTTCCTTATCCTATAGGAAGGAAAGTAATGTAATCGGGTCGAATGGTCAGTTTTTAGTGCCAAAACATGTTTTGAGGTCCCTAGAGTCTAAATCCAAAGTTTCAGCCATTGGTCCGTGTGTGTGTCTGTATGTGTGTCTGTCTGTCTGTAAACAAAATATCTCGAGAACGGTAAGAGCTAAGAGCTTAGAGACTTGAAATTTGGTATGTAGATGTCAAATGTTTGACCTATGGGTATGTAGGTTGTTATGAAGGGTAGGTAGGTATAAATGTGATATGATAGCGCCTGTTTTCCTTTCGCAATTTTCAGGTGGTAGGGAATGCGAATGCCTGGCAGGAGGAACACCAGAAAAGTCCGAGAATCCCAAATCATCCGATTTGCGTCCCAACTCAAAAAAATGTCATCCGAGTTGCGTCCCCGGTACCTGAGATTGAACCTATATATACTTGAGACCATAAAGTAAATAAATAAGTATATAACGAACAGGGTGACCAAAAATAACTGTTACCTATACTTACCTATACAGTACGCTCTGTATGCTATAGGCCTATAGGAACAAACTTTGAATATGAACGCTCTTGCTATTATTTTTGTACAACAAGTAAGCGCAACTGAATAACTGATCTAGGTAGGTACTAGGTATTTGGAAATTTACGTTTACGATTGTGCAAACTGCAAAACTGTTTTCGGGAATGGAGCCCATAAAAAAAAAAAAATGGCGGGAAAATATTTAAATTTTTTTACAGTTGTACCAACCTAAAATTTCCCGCTTGGTATGTAGATGTCAAATGTGACAAGGATGCAACACAAAACGTTTGGTTGAGATAGGTGCTGCTGTTGGCGGTATTTTGACCGCTTTTTGGCGGTTTTTGACCGTTTTTTGGCTACTTTAGTAATAGAAAGATAGCGAAGTTATACTTTAGTAATAGAAAGATAGCGAAGTTATACTTTAGTAATAGAAAGATAGCGAAGTTATACTTTAGTAATAGAAAGATAGCGAAGTTATACTTTAGTAATAGAAAGATAGCGAAGTTATACTTTAGTAATAGAAAGATAGCGAAGTTATACTTTAGTAATAGAAAGATAGCGAAGTTATACTTTAGTAATAGAAAGATAGCGAAGTTATACTTTAGTAATAGAAAGATAGCGAAGTTATACTTTAGTAATAGAAAGATAGCGAAGTTATACTTTAGTAATAGAAAGATAGCGAAGTTATACTTTAGTAATAGAAAGATAGCGAAGTTATACTTTAGTAATAGAAAGATAGCGAAGTTATACTTTAGTAATAGAAAGATAGCGAAGTTATACTTTAGTAATAGAAAGATAGCGAAGTTATACTTTAGTAATAGAAAGATAGCGAAGTTATACTTTAGTAATAGAAAGATAGCGAAGTTATACTTTAGTAATAGAAAGATAGCGAAGTTATACTTTAGTAATAGAAAGATAGCGAAGTTATACTTTAGTAATAGAAAGATAGCGAAGTTATACTTTAGTAATAGAAAGATAGCGAAGTTATACTTTAGTAATAGAAAGATAGCGAAGTTATACTTTAGTAATAGAAAGATAGCGAAGTTATACTTTAGTAATAGAAAGATAGCGAAGTTATACTTTAGTAATAGAAAGATAGCGAAGTTATACTTTAGTAATAGAAAGATAGCGAAGTTATACTTTAGTAATAGAAAGATAGCGAAGTTATACTTTAGTAATAGAAAGATAGCGAAGTTATACTTTAGTAATAGAAAGATAGCGAAGTTATACTTTAGTAATAGAAAGATAGCGAAGTTATACTTTAGTAATAGAAAGATAGCGAAGTTATACTTTAGTAATAGAAAGATAGCGAAGTTATACTTTAGTAATAGAAAGATAGCGAAGTTATACTTTAGTAATAGAAAGATAGCGAAGTTATACTTTAGTAATAGAAAGATAGCGAAGTTATAATTTAGTAATAGAAAGATAGCGAAGTTATACTTTAGTAATAGAAAGATAGCGAAGCTATACTTTAGTAATAGAAAGATAGCGAAGTTATACTTTAGTAATAGAAAGATAGCGAAGCTATACTTTAGTAGGTATAGCAAAGTATACCCAAGCTATACTATTACATAAGAAATAAGAAAGTACCTATTGCAATCGGTCCAAATTTTCTTAGTAAAATTTGTCTGTCTCCACTCTTGCTATTACTCAATCACCCTACTAGTTAGGGCTGATTTCGAGGCTGACGAAAAACGCCGACCCCGTCTGAATACGGGAGAAGGCGAAGGAAAAGAAGAGGAGGAGGAGGAGGAAAGTTGTGTAGGCCACGGCCGTTTGGCCTTTGGATCCGGCCGAATTATTATTATTATTATTATTAAGGCTGTTTATTATAATTTTTCTATTCCCCGATTGAAAAATTGACCCCGCCGACGCGACGTGAAGGCCGAAACTTTGAGTTTACAAAAAGCTGGTTCGACAATACAAATTACAATCGCCAGAATTTGGTCGATTAGAAATTATAATAATATTTTTTTATTGTAGGTATTTTTTACCTTTCGGTGTTTACAATTTTTTTTTAAATTTTATAAGAAATAAGATATTTCAACAAGATAAGATATTTCAGGGGAAAAAAAGCCCCCACTGTTGGCCGAATTTTAATTGAAAAAACCAAGCCGTTCCGCGAACGAACTTTAACTGGTTAGGATTAAATCCGCCCAGGGCGGGAATAGAACCCTCGACCTAGCACTTAGAAGACAGACATAAGGGACCTTTAAAATGCTGTTTCACCGCCACAAAATTTAAATATTTAAATAAAGGTGGGTAAATTATTCCTAGATTCCTACCTACATTAGAAACACGAAATATCCATTTTAGTTAGGTATTTATTTTATCTCTTTAACCCTTAAGTTCATACCGTATCACATATGATACATGAACTTCTCGGTACCACTGCTGCGATCTGTTATACTTTTTTTGAAATTTCAAAGGGATGGAAAATTGGAAATGAAAAATGTGCCGGAATTTTTGCTCTCAAGTGTAGGTATTTATTTCAGTCCTATTCGGGCAGGATAAACAAGGTACATACCTACTTACATAATAGAACATTTATATTCTGTTATTTCTGTTCTTATTTAACCTTTGAACATTTACCTCCGTGTTAAAAGCACAGTACAAAATAATACTGATTTTACGAATAGTTCGGTAAAATGATGGGCGGGAATTTTCCTCCATTACATAATTATAGCGCATAGGTGTATTTTCCTTTTGAGAAACTGGTCGATTCAGGTCCAAACAGACAGACAAACAAACCAAATGCAAAACCGTGCAAATTCGTCGTCGTTTGAGTTAAAAAAAAAAAAAGAAATGCATTTTTTTCGTTTTTTTTATTTTTTTTTTTTTTTCCCAACTCATACCAAATTTGGTGCTTTCCTGAATAAATGCAGCTTTTGGCCAAAATTGTGACGTTAGGCCACCCACTACTTGTGCTTTTCATTGGTCCGTGTGTGTGTCTGTCTGTCTGTAAACAAAATATCTCGAGAACGGTAAGAGCTAGAGACTTGAAATTTGGTATGCAGTTGTCAAATGTGACAAGGATGCGACACAAAACTTTTGGTTAAGATAGGTGCTGCGGTTGGCGGTATTTTGACCGCTTTTTGGCGGTTTTCGGTGTAATTTATTATTATCTCGGGAACAATAAGAGCTAGAGACTTGAAATTTGGTATGTAGTCCACAAAAGTGACAAGGATGTAACTCAAAACCATAGGTGCTGCGGTTGGCGGTATTTAGGCCGATTTTTGACGGTTTTCCACCGCTTTTGGCGTTTTTCCTTTAGGGAACTTACTGCATGGTGTAACATATATGACACACTAAGGTTTTACCGGTATATCTCGGTTAAAAAAAAAGATAAAAAAAAAAATAAAAAGAATGGGTATCTTAGAATTCTCTAAGGCAACACATATATTTTTTTCGGCAAAAAAGAAAAAATCATGCACTTAAGGGTTATTAGGCACATACCTACTGTTTGATTTGGTTCGAAACAGTCACTTGAAACACAATTTAAACACAAACGAAAAACGCCCAAATACCTAGGTATATTACGTATCTGACACAAGAATACTTGAAAATTAAATGGTCACTTTAGAATTTCGGAATATGAGATCCGGCTGTCTAAGAGTTCTAAGACCCATAATTTGGTCAAGTAGGAGGTAGGAGGCGGGAAAAATAAAATGAGTAAAATATAGAACTTTTAAAAATCCCACAAAAATAGTATAGAAAAATCATAAATAGTTAGACGGGTAGGTAGTCCAAAAAAATACGCGGAAATTTTTTCCAAAAAAAAAACTTCACAGAAAAAAACCGTTTCGCGGTTTCGAGGGAGAAAAAAACGGGACAAAAAGGTAACGGTCCCCGTTTGCGATGCCAACGTCAACTGGTGACACGGTCGCCCGTCGTTTCGTCGTTGTGGGAAGATAAATTCCCCCCCCCTTGTGTGTGTGCAAAAATTTGCGGGGAAAATGGGCGCGCGACGCGGGGGGGAAAGTCCGAGGAGGGGGAAAAAACGGGAATTTTCGACGCAAGCGCGGGAAACTTTTCTGGCGAGGAAGGAAAATAACAAAGCTTGGGATTTTGTGTATGCTTTTTTTCCCTCTGTGTGTGCTACCCTCAAAAAAAGTTGTTCTGGGCGTCCTTTGTCGGGGGAAAAGATACCGTA
>NW_007379808.1:0-5613 GCF_000475195.1 Diaphorina citri
GAGAGTATCAGAGCGTAAAAGAATGGGGGACCTTTCCAGCTTTCCTCCAAAAGAGAATCACCTTAACATTTCACAAAATTGAAAGAATATTGTAAGATGGCAAAAAGTAATTGAAAGAACTGAAAGACGTTAAGATACCAAAAATTTTGCAACACTTTCAAATGCATGGGGTGCCAAGAATATTCTTGAAAGGTGATGGAGTTTCTGCAATATGCAAAACTGCACAATGGTTAATGGCAAAAGTAATCTGATTTTATTCATTGAGAAGTTGGTCACCTTTCGAAACCGTGAAAGCATGCCACCGTTACCTCTTCGATCACAAAACGTGGGTCGAATATGCACGCACATTTTCCAAAGAAAAGGCAGTTTTCTTAACAGTTTTGCAAAGGAATTGTACAGCTGCTCGTATAGATTCATAGAAGCTTAAACCATCCTTTAGGGCTGTTTGCCCCTACACCTAAGCCTCAGAGTGGGTTTTTTGTGTATGGTGTTAAGCTGCTGTAGCTACTGTCTTTTTCAGAAATTCCTATGGCCGCGTGCCGTGACACATTTCTGTATTTTCTGTAGAGGCCTTAGTCAATTCGCAAAGGAATTTTGAAGAAACAGCTGCTGTAGTTCGTAGAAGCTTAACCCATCCTTTAGGGCTGTTTGCCCCTACACCTAAGCCTCAGAGTGGACTTTTTGTGTATGAAGTTAAGCTGCTGTAGCTACTGTCTTTTTCAGAAATTCCTATGGCCGCGTGCCGTGATACATTTCTGTATTTTCTGTAGAGGCCTTAGTGATTGGAGGCAGCAGACGGTGAACCAGATATCCTCCGCGGCTGTGGTTAACGGTGAGCGGGCGAAGAGCTTGTCGCCCAATGAAGGGTAAAACCCACGTCTCTAAAGACCTTAGCAGTTATACAGAGAGATTAAACCTCTATAAAAAAAAAAAAAAAAAAAAAAAAAAAAAAAATCTATTTTTCCAAAAAAAAAAAAAAAAAAAAAAAAAAAAAAAAAAAAAAAAAAAAATGGGAGGAGGGGGGGGGGGGGTTTCCGGGTTTTTTTTTTTTTTTTTTTTTTTTTTTTAGATTACTTCTTGTTTTTTAATCTAGATTAGATTAGATTAGAAATTCATTTATTTTACGTATTACCTATTGAAAGAACGAATTGAGGTCTCAGTTTTCAGAGACCTCAATTTATTTATTTATTATTTTATTTTCCGTATTTTCTAAGAGGTCGTTCGTCACTGTGGGACCATCTGGACAATCTTAGTTTAGAGGACAATTTCTCTTAGTTAAGTTCCCAATTTCTCTTTATCAAAAGTTCTTAATTTCTTTTCCTTAAGTTCCCAATTCCTCTTGAAGTTCTCAATTCCTCTTGAAGTTCTCGATTTCTCTTCATCAAGTTCTCAATGTCTCTTTTTCAAGTTACCAATTCCTCTTTAAGTTCCCAACTAATATTAAAGTTCTCAATTCCCCTTCCTAATGTTCTCAACAATTTCTCATCCACGAGCTCGACCCAACTCACGTAGTATATACGAGTACGAGTACCGAAGTTCCCGAATGAGCTTTTTGTGTCCCTGGATTTTATACAGGGTGAACTAACCCATAGTCTAGCTGGGGGACGTTAAATAGGGAGTGTACCAGCCTGAATTTCCCTTGCTAAAGAAATAGCAAAGGTTGAATGCTCGTAAAATTTGTAGCCAAAACCAAATGTCAGCCCAAAGCAGTCACCCTAGTTGGGGCTGATTATTCAACTTTGTTATTTTGTAATATTCCTTAAGAAAACATCGTCTTTTTCAATGCAACATGAAATTCGATAAAACGTCAATAAAACTCACAATAAAACGTCAATAAAACTGTCAATAAAATCAAATGCAAAGACGATCCTTTCGGCTTGTCAATGAATTTATTGCATTTCTTTTTGATGCAGTCTTTCTTGCATTTGTTATTGATGTTCCCTATCAGGAAGTGGGCAGGACGAGACGTCCTTTTAACAAATTGGGGATTAAATCTTTCCTTTTTATTATTTTCTCAAGAAAGTTCCTTCTTTTTCTTCACATTAAGGATCAAGGAAAGGATGTACCTACTTGGGAAAGGTTTTGCTTGTAACAAGATGTAAAATGAATAAGGGACATTATGAAAAAGTAAAAGAAGAGTATAGAATAGGGAATTAGGGATCTCACAACAATAGTTCTAGTTCTGAGCCAGAGATGGCAAGAATTTCGCGTCACCAGTTTTGAGCGAGGTGAAACTGAAATCGACCGTTCATTGCCAAAGTTCCGCCATTTAGGGCTATAGCGGTTATACCTAGGCTGACCATACGTCCCGCTTTCGGCGGGACAGTCCCGCTTTGGAGCCTCTGGTCCCGCTGTCCCGAGAAATCCTCTGCACAAAAAGTTCAAAAAGAGTTCGCGCTTCTCAGGACTTTAGATTTCAGCCCAAGTTCCTCAAACTCAACAGAGAGATTCGATAAATTATGGAGATCAAGAACGTTCCGAGACGGTATAGTTCAGGCTGTAGAGTGTAGACGTCTTTTTCTTCGTAAAAAAAAGATGATCTTAATAGAGATCGATTATGGTGGAGAGGTTTTGTAAATAGTCGACCTGCCACGAACATAACGACTTAGGATATGTATTATGTTATGTAATCTTAATAACTAGGTACTCTTAATATTCCACAGTCCCTCATAATATAACATTAAATAAAGAATAAATCGAATCGGTAAGCAGGCACCTACCTAAACAAATAATATAGTAATCTATGAAGCATAGACATTACATAGAAGAAAAAGAAAAATAAATTAAATATAAATAGGAGTAAGGAAAAGAAGAAAGAAGACTACGAAAAAGAAGAAGAAGAAGAGGAGGAAGAGGAAGAAGAAGAAGAAGAAGAAGAAGAAGAAGAAGAAGAAGAAGAAGAAAAAGAACTGGAGCCTTCTTCTCTTTGGCAACAGCTGTCGGTGTTAAGGATCGCCTATAGGAATTAGGAATGATCCTCATCTAATATGTATGTTATTTATTATTATTACGTTAGAAATCCAATGTATTGAGAGCCTCTTCCATGCCTTGGTCCTCATATGTAGGTAGGTATGGAGTATGGACCGCGAGCTATAGAGTACATGGTCAGCTCCCATGGCGTGGTGGTCGCTGCGCTCGCCTTGCACGCGGGAGACCCGGGTTCGATTCCCAGCGGGGTCAAGAAATTTGTATCATGCAAATGATTGATTCCGTGACTGGCTGTTGCGGGGCCCACTCAGCCTCGTGAGGAGGGTCAAGAAATTTGTATCATGCAAATGATTGATACCGTGACTGGCTGTTGCGGGGCCCACTCAGCCTCGTGAGGAAATAGTAGCTATGACATGTAAATGCGCATAGCGACCGGTGCCAGCATGGTAGGTAAACATTGGTTGTTAGGATTATTGAGAATCAAGAAATTTGTATCATGCAAATGATTGATTCCGTGACTGGCTGTTGCGGGGCCCACTCAGCCTCGTGAGGAAAATCCAAGAAATTTGTATCATGCAAATGATTGATTCCGTGACTGGCCGTTACGGGGCCCACTCAGCCTCGTGAGGAAAATGAGTAGTATGACGTAGAAATGTGCATAGCAACAGGTAGCTGTTGCGGGGCCCACTCAGCCTCGTGAGGAAAATGAGTAGCTATGACATATAAATGCGCATAGCGACCGGTGCCAGCAAGATAGGTAAACATTGGATTTTAGGATTATTGAGATATTGGGAAAATCCTACAATGCTGCAGTGAGCACCAAAGTTGTGAGGGCCCACTCAGCCTCGTGAGGAAAATGAGTAGCTATGACATATAAATGCGCATAGCGACCGGTGCCAGCATGGTAGGGTGGACGTTGGATTTTAGGATTGTTGAGATATTGGGAAAAAAATCCTACAATGCTGCAGTGAGCACCAAAGTTGTGACATAATAACACAAAGAAATTGCATTTACATTTATTTTCAATATTATGTATGGCCTCTGATGATCAACTCTCCGCTACTTCTATGACTTTTAGTCCTTTGGATAGGTACCTATTTCTTCGGAGTAAGTGGAAAAGCCAGGAAAAGATAACCCTCCCCCCAAACCTGCCTCGGTGGTGTAGTGGTCAAGGTGCTCCCTATACAAATATCTTTTTGGTCCTGATTTTCTTTCAATGTTTTGATTATTTTCTCCAATTCGGCACCTACATTGACCATCATTGAGTTGAGCGCATCTAATAGGAAACCTCTGTTTGCTTCATTCATTGATGCAGCTCTGTTGATATTGGGTGCCTCTTGAGCTCTTGCCTATTTCTTCGGAGTAAGTGGAAAAGCCAGGAAAAGATAACCCTCCCCCCAAACCTGCCTCGGTGGTGTAGTGGTCAAGGTGCTCGCCTGGTAAACAGGAGAGCGTGGGTTCAATCCCAGCCGAGGAATGGAATTTTATCCTCAATATAATTTGGGAATTTGACCACAATAATAGTAGTAGCCTACTGCTGGAGTAAAGGGACTTTTCAGTCCTATGCGAGCAGTATAAATAAGCACTGTTATTATTATTATCTAAGTATCACTTATTTTTTTTATCAATTTTTGGTCTCAAACGGATAGGTAGATTTCCAAGTCCGATTAAATCCTAGTGGTACTGAACAGGGTCCCAAAAAGGAAGGTGGAAGGGTCTCACAAAAAATTGTATAACCGATTACCATTACAAAGAGCGCCAAGACATTTTTCTTGAAAGGAAGCTACGAAAACCCCGAGCGTCTTTATTGTTAGGGCAGCGTCTTAGGGGCAGATGTTTAAGGCGCAGCTGGTCTTAGCTCAAGGTAAATTCGGTTGGGCAGGTGAGGGGCACGTGCTTAGGAAAGACAATGGTCTGTTAGACATGGGTCTTTCAGACATTCTGAGCATGAGTGGCAGGCCTATGGAGACTGTTTATGAGTCAATTCTTTTACAGGTCACTACTTTCCATTTTATTTTCAAAAGGCTTCCTATGCTGTTGGTATTGTATGTAGGACTATCAGCTTTAATAAACACCCTTTGTCACTGCGACCTGGTTAGATCTTATGTGACATTAAATGTCTCCTTGTCTTTTTTAGTGCAATTTCATCCTTTTACCTAGGTCCTCTTCCTATGCTAAGAGACATTACTGTGAAATTCCTCCTGATTATCTCAAGTAATAACAAGGAAACAAAGGGATTTTCATATATAAAAAGTAGAAAAGGTTTTCCAATGGCAGACATCTTCTATATTTTCCTCTTCCTATGAGATACAACATGGGAAAGTTAACAATGTTGAAAAATTGTACCTATGTCTAGTAAATTAGGTACCTATGAATGAGTTACAGTTTATAGTCAGAAATTAGAGTGAGATTGAGACCTGAATGAAAAGTAATAGGTATTATTATCATTTTATTGTGAGGAGTGAATAACATCAAATCAATCGTTCAGGAAAAGGGCCTATATTAGTTAGTAGCAAAAATAACATAGGCCCTTCTTCATGGGAACATTTCATTTATAGATTGTTTTATCTTAAGTCATCTTTTGAGGCTGTTGTCTGTTGTGGAACATTAAACTGTTGAGAGTTCTCATTCTTGTCTCAATTATTATTTCATAGCAAAAGTATTTGAGCCCTCGGGTTTCAAAGA
>NW_007379808.1:5661-10409 GCF_000475195.1 Diaphorina citri
TGGATTATAAAAGATGCCATCTGTTGCCGAAATAGAATTGAGTTTAAAACTTTTTCTTTTAGTTTTTAATATGCATTATTTAGGTAGGTAGGTATTTATTATTATCATCTTTTAACAGAAGAAACATATTATCATTATTTGACTTTAGATGTTTTGAACAACTGCTTTTTTTTTCTTTCAGAGACAAAACTTTTTCAGCAGATAAGGCTGAGCTGTGGACCTAACAAGGATGGAGGAGTTGCAATTGGGAAAATAAAAGGTCGACTCCTACCTACGTAAAAAGTTGTGAAAAATCCAAATCTGAGGTCAAAACTCCGAAAAAGTAACTTTAAAAGGTCGAAAATTCAACACGACATAATAACACAAACACAACTGCAACAACGAACAAACGGAGATCTTGTCTCAATTTGAAGAGGACAAGAGAAAGCCATCCGTTCCGAGAACGAACCTTATCTGTTAAAAAAAAATCCAAATCCGAGGTCAAAACTCCGAAAAAGTAACTTTAAAAGGTCGAAAATTCAACACGACATAATAACACAAAGAAACTGCATTTACATTTTAAATTTCATAAAGGGAACTGCAACAACGAACAAACTCAATTTGAAGAGGACAAGAGAAAGCCATCCGTTCCGAGAACGAACCTTATCTGTTTAGGATGTGTTCGGCACGGTCGGGAATCTAGGCAGCAGCTAAGAGGTGTGTCCAAACATAGCCGATCGTTGTCGATTCACAATGAATTCACGCAAAACGATAACCAGATGACCATACTCAATGGTGTTTCAGTATTTTGTAGAACTAACCCACAGGTCCATCTCATCTCTGAGAATGCTTGGAGAACGCTCGGGTATAGTCTCCGAGAATGGTCCCAGAGGTAGCATGACCATGTGACTTCAGCATGAGTAGTATGAGTACCTACCCATGTATTTGCCGCGCCGCGCCCCGTGAAAAATATAAAATACTACCAGTGATCAAGAAGAAAACGCCTTACTTGATACTACCCGCTACAACTTTGGTGGATGTGAAGAAGGGTAAATGTGCTGCTCTCTATCGGAAATTTTGAGAAACTTTTTCAGAGTCCGTCTTCAACAAAGAACTTGTTTGACCGAGCGAAGTGAGTTCGAAATTTATTTTTTTTTTTTATTATTTTTGTCTACCAACTGAACTGGACGGTTAACGTTTGTCCAATTTTTGAGATTTCACAATATTTCGGTAGGTAGGTATTTATTATATGATCTTTTAACAGAAGAACATATTATCATTATTTGTCTTTGGATGTTTTGAACAACTGCCTTTTTTCAGAGACAAAACTTTTTCAGCAGATTTAAGGCTGAGCTGTGGACCTAACAAGGACGGAGGAGTTGCAATTGGGAAAATATTATTAATAAAAGGTCGACTCCTACATAAGTAAAAAGTTGTGAAAAATCCAAATCTGAGGTCAAAACTCCGAAAAAGTAACTTTAAAAGGTCGAAAATTCAACACGACATAATAATAATAACACAAAGAAACTGCATTTACATTTTAAATTTCATAAAGGGAACTGCAACAACGAACAAACGGAGATCTTGTCTCAATTTGAAGAGGACAAGAGAAAGCCATCCGTTCCGAGAACGAACCTTATCTGTTGATTTTGAAAGATGCCATCTGTTGCCGAAATAGAATAATAGAATATAGAATTAATTGAGTTTAAAACTTTTTCTTTCAGTTTTTAATACCTATGTATTATTTAGGTAGGTAGGTATTTATTATATGATCTTTTAACAGAAGAACATATTATCATTATTTGTCTTTAGATGTTTTGAACAACTGCCTTTTTTTTTTCTTTCTTTCAGAGACAAAACTTTTTCAGCAGATTTAAGGCTGAGCTGTGGACCTAACAAGGATGGAGGAGTTGCAATTGGGAAAATATTATTAATAAAAGGTCGACTCCTACGTAAACGGACGGACTCATCTTTCGGTTTGTTAATACCTATACCTACCTAATGTCTACGGTACCTAGTACCTGTGCCTAACTAGGTACGTACCTATTTTAATATCTTCGTGCTTTAAATTTCATAAAGAGTCAGCTCCCATGGCGTAGTAGTCACTGCGCTCGCCTTGCACGCGGGAGACCCGGGTTCGATTCCCGGCGGGGTCAAGATCACGCAAATGATTGATTCCGTGAACCGTGACTGGCTGTTGCGGGGCCCACTCAGCCTCGTGAGGAAAATGAGTAGCTATGTAATATTAGTGCGCATAGCGACCGGTGCCAGCATGAGTTTTTTGCTATGTTTTTGTTTTTAATTAATTTCTGAATTAATTAAGATACCTACCTACATCAAAAAATCGGTGCCAGCATGGTAGGTAAACATTGGATTTTAGGAGAATTGAGATATTGGGAAAATCCTACAATGCTGCAGTGAGCACCAAAGTTGTGATATAATAACACAAAGAAACTGCATTTTACTTTTAAATTTCATAAAGAGAACTGCAACAACGAACAAACGGAGAAACGGAGATCTTATCTGAATTTGAACAGGACAAGAGAAAGTCATCCGTTCCGAGAACGAACCTTATCTGTTTAGGATGTGTTCGGCACGGTCGGGAATCTAGGCAGCAGCTTAAAGGTGTATCCAAACATAGCCGATCGTTGTCGATTCACAATGAATTCACGCAAAACGATAACCAGATGACCATACTCAATGGTGTTTCAGTATTTTGTAGAACTAACCCACAGTCCATCTCATCTCTGAGAATGCTTGGAGAACGCTCGGGCATAGTCTCCGAGAATGGTCCCAGAGGTATCATGACCATGTGACTTCAGCATGAGTAGTATGATGAGTACCTACCCATGTATTTGCCGCGCCGCGCCCCGTGAAAAATACTACAAGTGATCAAGAAGAAAACGCCTTACTTGATACTACCCGCTACAACTTTGGTGGATGTGAAGAAGGATAAATGTGCTGCTCTCTATCGGAAATTTTGAGAAACTTTTTCAGAGTCCGTTTTCAACAAAGAGCTTGTTTGACCGAGCGAAGTGAGTTCGAAAAATTTTTTTTTCTATTATTTTTGTCTACCAACTGAACTGGACGGTTAACGTTTGTCCAATTTTTGAGATTTCACAAAAATGTTCAACTCAGTATTGAGTATTTCCTCATTGAATTTTGAAGTTGATTGGGCCTTAGGGGTGTAATACCCGCCGCTCACGCTCAGACCATCCCATCCATTGGAACGTGTGAGGGGGGAAAAGCTCGAGACTTGGCCTGTCAGACAGTCTGAAGATTTTTGGACCACACACGTTCCAAGCGTCTTACGTACCTACCCATGTATTTGCCGCGCCGCGCCCCGTGAAAAATACTACCAGCATGAGGAATCAAGAAGAAAACGCCTTACTTGATACTACCCGCTACAACTTTGGGGTATGTGAAGAAGGGTAAATGTGCTGCTCTCTATCGGAAATTTTGAGAAACTTTTTCAGAGTCCGTCTTTAACAAAGAACTTGTTTGACCGAGCGAAGTGAGTTTGAAATTTATTTTTTTCTATTATTTTTGTCTACCAACTGAACTGGACGGTTAACGTTTGTCCAATTTTTGAGATTTCACAAAGATGTTCAACTCAGTATTGAGTATTTCCTCATTGAATTTTGAAGTTGATTGGGCCCTAGGGGTCAGGGGTGTAATACCCGCCGCTCACGCTCAGGCCATCCCATCCGTTGGAACGTGTGAGGGGGGAAAAGCTCGAGACTTGGCCTGTCAGACAGTCTGAAGATTTTTGGACCACACACGTTCCAAGCGTCTTACAATGGTCTGGACATGGATCTTTCAGACGTTCTGAGCCTGAGTGGCAGGCCTATGGAGACTGTTTATGAGTCACTACTTTCCATTTTATTTTCAAAAGGCTTCCTATGCTGTTGGTATGGTCTGTAGGACTATCAGCTTTAATAAACACCCTTTGTCACTTCGACCTGGTTAGATGTTATGTGACATTAAATGTCTCCTTGTCTTTTTTAGTGCAATTTCATCCTTTTACCTAGGTCCTCTTCCTATGCTAAGAGACATTACTGGGACAATGGTCTGGACATGGGTCTTTCAGACGAGCATGAGTGGCAGGCCTATGATGGAGACTGTTTATGAGTCATTTCTTTTACAGGTCACTACTTTCCATTTTATTTTCAAAAGGCTTCCTATGCTGTTGGTATATGTAGGGCTATCAGCTTTAATAAACACCATTTGTCTCCTTGTCTTTTTTAGTGCAATTTCATCCTTTTACCTCGGTCCTCTTCCTATATATGCTAAGAGATATTACTGTGAAATTCCTGATTATCTCGAGTAAAAACAAGGAAACAAAAGGATTTTCATATATAAAACGTAGAAAAGGTTTTCCAATGGCAGACATCTTCTATATTTTCCTCTTCCTATGAGATACAACATGGGAAAGTTAACAATGTTGAAAAATGAGTAAAAACAAGGAAACAAAAGGATTTTCATATATAAAAAGTAGAAAAGGTTTTCCAATGGCAGACATCTTCTATATTCTCCTCTTCCTATGAGATACAACATGGAAAAGTTAACAATGTTGAAAAATTGTACCTATGTCTAGTAAATTAGGTACCTATGAATGAGTTACAGTTTATAGTCAGAAATTAGAGTGAGATTGAGACCTGAATGAAAAGTTAATAGGTATTATTATCATTTTATTGTAAGGAGTCAATAACATCAAATCAATTGTTCAGGAAAAGGGCCTAGATTAGTTAGTAGCAAAAATAACATAG